>NC_071354.1:118699510-118827010 GCF_943734655.1 Sabethes cyaneus | reverse complement strand
TCTATTTTAGCTCTTTTTGTAATTGTTGCATTCCTTTTTATGTACTACAAAATTGTATAAATAGTAAAAATACACAACTTTGATTAATATAGTATACCTCTATGTTTGTTTGTTTAGGTGCTGTAGAACTTTGATTAAAAAAAAGCCTTAATTTTGACCCCGAATGACTCGACTACCAACAGATGCATTTTAAACATTTTATATTTGCTAATTATGTTGCTGCATACAGACACCATTTTTACATATGAAGAAACGAGAGAAACTTCCAGGGCCAATCGCGGTACAACTCACATGCTGATTGCTTCGTTTCTGTGATGTCAGTTTATGCTGATCTATTTGCCCAACAATTTAAAGTATTAATGCATAATTATGACATTTTGCTCATAACAAGGTAATTGAAGAACATACGTTAGTTAAGCAGAGATTTGTAACTTTATAACAATATGGCATTCAAAAACCTACACGTGTTGTACAAAATGCAACAGCGTGAGTAATCGAAGGTTAATAGAAATTGATGAAATTTATTCAAGAAAACTTTATTGATGTCAATCAAAAATAATGGCGTTACAGAAATTTATGCGTAGTTCAAAAACCTATGAACTAGACTTTTACTACGCAATGTATATGTTAAAGAATAATATTTCCTCTTATAACTTGCTTTTACTTGCACTTACTCAAATTAGAAACAACCAGCTTACCCTTACTCAGTAATTTCATGAAAAAAGGATCTATCAAAATTTATAGGTGCTGCTATTTTGTTCAAATTTTGTAAACTTATTAAATTTCCAAAAATTTAATGAAAACCAACGCACCACGCAACGTTAACCAATAGATGAATTATGTTTCGAAGACGTGTCGATTTCTATCTCAAATAGCAAGTAAGACCGTATAACAAAGGTTCCTTTCACCACTAGGTGGATTAAATCGGGTTTTGCTTATAACTTTTAAACGAAACGTCGTGTCACGAAACAACTCAATAGTGATCTACTAGACAATAACACCTTTCAAACAAAAGTAATAGCGAACCATTCGGTTCAGCCATTTCTGAGAAACAGGCGATAGAAAAAATCATTACATACACACACACACACACACACACACACACACACACACACACACACACACACACACACACACACACACACACACACACACACACACACACACACACACACACACACACACACACACACACGCACACACACACGCACACACGCACACACGCACACACACACACACACACACACACACACACACACACACACACACACACACACACACACACACACACACACACACACACACACACACACACACACACACACACACACACACACACACACACACACACACACACACACACACACACACACACACACACACACACACACACACACACACACACCCGGCCTCGGATCAATTTCGTGTTTTTCGACCAATTTTTAAACCTTTGTTATAGTATAACAAAGGTAAAAAGGATCCAAAATGTCAAGTTCAAAGCTAATGGCTTTGCTGAAAGCTGATATTCTTCCAAAACAAGCGGCTTCCCACGTTTTACCGGACGTTGCTCCGGAATTACCGATTCCCGGGAACTACATGTCATATGATGGCCGTAATAAAAAAGTGCCTCTCATTGCTAATCCCCTTTATGGATATGCACCAAAAAACCCTTAATTAATTAAGATCAACGAGTTTTACGGTGTCGAAAAATTTCAATGACGTATGTTTTAAATTGAATGAGTTATAACTATATCAAAACTGAAAAGGTACCCGGGTACCCTGTTGCACACATAACGGTTAAGAATGTTGCACGAATTGCCATTAAATTGGTCGGTGTTAGATCAGACTGGACCAAGTCGCAAATTCAAAAAATGAGTTAATGATAGCTAGCGATCAACAATTTTCTAAGCTGCATTTTACTTTAATCAGACTATCATAAATATTGCAAACAGCCATAGTTATCAGATGTTTTCGAACGATTGATAGGTATTAAACATACAGAGCAACAAACTTTGAACACGTTTTTCTAGAAGAGTTTTGTCACTTGATTCGGTTTGACTTAACGACGACCATATATGATCGGTGTTAAGTCAGACCGAACCAACTGAGTGATTTCGAGAAAAACACGTTCAAAGTTTGCTGCTGCTGTGTAGTTTAAAGCTATCAATCATTCGAAATCATTTAATATCTTTGGCTGTTTGCAACATTTATGTAATCTGATTAGAGTAAAACATAGCTTAGGAAATTATCAATCGTTTGCAGTCATTAACGTTCAAAGCTTGCTGCTGCTGTGTAGTTTAAAGCTATCAATCATTCGAAATCATTTAATATCTTTGGCTGTTTGCAACATTTATGTAATCTGATTAGAGTAAAACATAGCTTAGGAAATTATCAATCGTTTGCTGTCATTAACTTAATTTTTTAAAATTTTGCGGCTTGGTCCGGTCTGATTTAACACCTACCATATAAGAAAATAATGCCAGGCTTCATTCTTGGTTTTTTGCTCAGTAGATGCTCAATTGATTACAGCGCCTCAACTAAACAGAATTCGAAAAAGTAGTGTAAAGGGCGTTTGTAGAGCTTATTATTATCTACACTATTGTTGAAGAAAGTATAGTTCTATCTTTTTTATTTACGGCGCTATGCGATTGCTACCCCGATTGCTACAAATGAGTACTCTTTTTGCTACCAACGGGGTAGCAGCCACATAGCGCCATAAATACAAACGATAGAACTATACTTTCTTCAACAATAATGTAGATAATAATTAGCTCCATAATCGCCCTTTACACTACTTTTTCGAATTCGGTTTAGTTGAGGTGTTGTAGTCAAATGAGCATCTACTGAGCAGAAAACCGAGAATAAAGCCTGAATAATGCAATGACTCCTATGTTTCAGTTTTCGAGTCTGTAAACTTTTCTGTTCATTTTAGCAAGATTCAGCCACAGAAAAGATTAAAAACAACCATGAAATTAAATATTTAAATGATGTGAACGGTTGAAAGCCAAATTAAAAAGTAAATAAATAAATGATGTGTAGAAGAATCTATTCCTCAG
Organism: Sabethes cyaneus; assembly: GCF_943734655.1. Taxonomy (NCBI): domain Eukaryota; kingdom Metazoa; phylum Arthropoda; class Insecta; order Diptera; family Culicidae; genus Sabethes; species Sabethes cyaneus. Next base: position 118,823,954 of record NC_071354.1, on the reverse strand, counting down.
TAATTATGCGAACTATTTAGATAATTTTTTTGTTTTGTTGGTAAAGGTTTGGAGAAAATTTTAACTACTTTTAAACTTTGTAAACATACATAAACCGAGAATATGATAAGATTTTATTTTATCTCAGTTATGTTCAGTCCAAGCATATAGCATATAGCATTAACTAAAAAAACCGAATTAATCCACCTAGCGGCGTGACCTAGCCTTTCTACTGTCACAATAATCATCATTTAATTTCTCAGGAACATCTATGTATAATTAACTTGACTATATTTTTAAATATCCGTTCCGTATTCCTCAAAATCCTTATTTGCCAGTAAAATTCACAACGTATTGCGTAGAATAATTAAATTTTCTTTCCTTGTGTGCGTAGATACTTGTAACACCTTATTTAGTTTTATAATCGGTCGGCCTAAACTTTCGGGCTTCAGAGCCACATAGGAAACTTGTTTTGAATTGACAATATGAAATATGTGTTCAGAACAGATTTGTTGCTAATTAATTAATACCATGTGTTCAAAAGTTAGCATCTTTGAAAAACAAGAGTTCAGAAAAATTATTATTATACTTCGCCTTTGAAGACAAAGAATATCGACAACAAAATGATTAATCTCAAAATTTTACTATTAGTTTGCTTGGCTTCAATTTTGCAATATATCTGAATTAGAAAAAATAACTGAATATAGCATTAGATATGAAAAAGAGAAACTTTTTCTTAGCTGGCGCTCCTTCAGATAATTATTTTTGCATGAAAATCAAAACTTATGCTTCTTTTGAATGTACTTTCATGAAAAGATAGTCATTAGCTTGATCGCATCGTTTTTACAATGTTGGAGGGTTAGGAAAACAAGAGGGTTGCAAAAGCTGCGCCTTAAACATGCTTGAGAATGGGAAATATGATCGATATGATTTTCAGTGCTTGTCATTTTTGATTTATTTGTTGAAACATGATACATGACATAAGACATCTGTCCTTTAAAATGTCATTAACGAAAACAAATCTTACAAAATTACTACCGTGCAACGTTTACTTCCTATTTTTCATATAACATTTCTAAGCTCTATCTATTGATTGAAAAGAGCATCTATTGATGCGCAAAATTTGTTTGAAATTTGTATAAATTTATTTGGAAAAATCAACTCATTTTTAAACCTATACACCACTATACCTTCATGCTTAAATTAACTGCTTTTCTTCGCTGTTTGCTTTTCGTGTACAATTGTGAGTAACAGCAAGTGAACAAAATGACAATTGAAATCTGAAATCAAAGAAAAGAAAAAGCTTCGATTGAATCCCATTATTTAATATTTATTTGCAACAGATACGTAGTTCGCCTACGACGTGCAGGCTTCAACAGCGTTTTATTTCAAAGCGTATACGTATCTGTTGCGAATAAATATTAAATAGTGGGATTTAGTCGGTAAAAGTTTTTTCTTTTCTTTAATTTCAAATTTCGTATTCCACTAAGAGGCTTCAAAAATTTCAGACAATTGATTCAGAAAAGTTAGAAACATATTTTCTTGAATTTCAATGCAAATTTAAAAATTGTAAATTGTCATCCCAAGTAACAATTTGAGTTTTATTACACTCTTATGATGACATTCAAGACCAAAATTGGTCATGAAAACCACCAGAAGAGTACAATCAAACTCACATTGTTGCTTGGGATCACATACACACACATACATACATACATACATACATACATACATACATATATACATACATACATACATACATACATACATACATACATACATACATACATACATACATACATACATACATACATACATACATACATACATACATACATACATACATACATACATACATACATACATACATACATACATACATACATACATACATACATACATACATACATACATACATACATACATACATACATACATACATACATACATACATACATACATACATACATACATACATACACACATACATCACACACATTGAATACAATCAACATTTGTTTTGAATTCACACGTTTTAACGGTTTAATATACGGTGCTTAAGTGTTAAAGTTTAAATAACTTTTGAATGAACTGTCCGATTTTAAATAACTCGGTTTCGTTTGATAGATCTCAGTAGTAATTTTCAAATAATAATAAAATGTGTGATGTTTTTCATTGAATTAATGCTTATATGTTACAAAAATATGTTTTAAATACTATTTTTTCACATTTCTTTATGTAACTTTCAAACTACAAGCCCAATCGTCATGAAATTTGGAAGTTAAGGGTTTGCAAGGCTCCTCTTTCATATGCAATCAATTTTGTTCAAATCGGTTAAGGGACCTATGAGATAATGAAGTCCCATATTTTTCATATTTTTATACATAACTTTTGAACTAAAAGTCCGATCAGTATGAAATTCAATAGTGACCAATGGGACACCTAGACCTTTCATTTGACACTAAGAACATTAAAATCGGTCCAGCCATCTCCGAGAAAAGTGAGTGAGATTAAAAGCGTCACATACACACACACACATACACACACACACACACACACACACACACACACACACACACACACACACACACACACACACACACACACATACATACATACATACACACACACAGAAAATGCTCAGTTTTCGAAACTGAGTCGAATGGTATATGACATTCGGCCCGCAGGACCTTCTTTCCATTTCCGGTTTTCCAAGTGATTTCTATACCTTTATACTATATATTTATATAGTAGAAAGGCAAAACTGGTTCTCTCATATATGAAATTCTACAATGACATTCAAAAATAACTCTTTAGGTTATTTAAACAAAGACTTCTGTCAATACGTTCTTTAATTTCTAGTAATAAACTGCATGAGGTTCCTCAAGCGCGACTTGACAGGAGCGGCGTGTTACTGCATCGAGTATGTTTCTTAAGGTGCATTTAGATTAGGCAATTTTTTAGCAACATGTAGAATGCGACATGTTGCTAGTTCTTGCTCGCATTAATCGTGGGGAGGACCAACCAGCACCAAATTTAGGATTTTTACATTCTGACCTAAAACAAACAATCTGACAAAATTTGGTTCAAATCCGTCAAGGTCGATTACATATCGGATACTTCGCGTAGAATTACCCTAATACATGACTTTTAGATTTTGAATTTGAAATAATTTGAGAACGACCTAAGAAAAAAGTTTATATGATATAATGCGTAGAACTTGATTTTATTTTAGTTTTACAAAAACTTGTCAATTTTCAAAGATTATAAAAATTCCGAAAGAGCTCTTTACCAGATTTTAGAGCATTATTTGCGCTTAAAAAATCTTTAAAAAAAGACATGTTTTGAGATAATTCACAATTTATGATTTTTATCGCGTATTTGCAAAGCTTTTTCTTTCAGTGTAATTGTTTACTGAAAATACACTTGATTTACTACGAATTTTGCTTTGACGTCATTTTCATAAAATAAATAGTTTTCGAGATAGAAATTTTTGAAAAACATATTCTAATTTCTAAATACGCTCTTTTTAAAAGTTACTCTTGACGAAAAAATATTTTTCATGGAAAATGATTCGGTGCGGGATTGTAATTAGCAAAACTTCATTGCAATCAAAACTAGTCGAGACAAACCGTTTGCAAGCTGGAACAAGCTGAAATTGCTCTGTAACAAAATTATAACAAATTTTGATATAAGAGCAAAACTTGTAATAATTCTGTTAGCCTCATTATTTTGTCTGATCAAAAATATAACAAGTTCTGTTATTTCTATCTAATTGAGATATTTTTTTGTTATATGTTTGTTATAATCATTTACTCGGGGTATCATATCATTGGATGCGATTGGGGTTATTGCAGCCATGATTCCTATATGCATACTTCTAGGTGAGGACATCGAGTGCCATAGGCAGAGGAACGTCAGGGGCGCTAGGGACAGAGTTAGGCTGGACTTTATTAGGCGTTGGCAGGCGGAATGGGATCGCACCGATCACGGTAGGTGGACCCATAGGCTGATCCAGAACATATCGTCCTGGATCGGTAGAGGACAAGGTGAGGTAAACTTTTTCCTTACACAGTTTCTGTCGGGACATGGATGCTTTAAGAAGTATCTACACACGCGTGGGCGGGTAGGCTCACCCTTTTGCCCCGTTTGCACGGTAGCCGAGGAAACGGCGGAGCATGTGATGTTCCACTGCCCGCGTTTCACGATCACTCGGCGGGTGATTCTTGCGGTCGTTGGGGAAGACACCAACGCTGACAACATCGTGCAAAGAATGCGCGCTGAGTAGAACGTATGGAGTGCCGTCGATAGGGCGGTAACGGATGTGATGAAGGAGTTGCAACGACTAGAACGTTTACAACGACAGGGTCTGACATAGCTCGGCTAAGGTCAGTAATGGGCTGATTGAGCAGCCCAGGCCCTAGGTGAAGGGTAGTGGCGGTATGAAGTGATAAGGGGGTTGTGTGAACCCACATACGCAACGGATAATTCGGAGTGCTTAAGCACGTCGTCCCTCCTGCAGTAAAACCTAACAGTAGTTCCGGGAGGGGTTCAGAAATGGGCAGCAGGAGAGTTTTTAGTAGGTAGGCGCATGCTGCCACCTTGTGAATCCTATTCGGCACAGTGAAGGTGCTGTCTATGAAGATTTTCTCCCTGCATAAACAATACAAAAAAAAAGACTACCAAACGGAATTATGACAGTGGTAGGAAACGTGGCACCACAGACCCGACGAATGCCAGCATGGTAGTTACGCACTCATGCGCAACCCAATATGTCGATTCAGGATGTGGTCAAAACAGGCTAAATTTTCAGTTTATTTTGTGCTAAAAACAATGACACGTTGGGGACTGCACGTGTACAAAGTTCGGATGGCACCGAACTGGAGTGACAAACAGAACACGGTGGTTAAAACTCGCAGAAGGAAGCTGTTCACAAAACTGTTCTGTATTGTGATGAATGATAAAACCTACCAGACCAATACCGGAACAGGAATACTATGTTGCCACCTCTAAATTTTCAGTTCCTGGGAATGTACAAAACAATACGTTGTTGTAAATTCGTTGTCTCGCAAAGGATCTGTGGGTGACGTAAAATGAGTCAGCGGCTCATTACATTTTTACCTTCCTTGATATAAGTATATGGTAGGTGGCAACTACCATCCTGGCATACTTTGCGTCGAGATCAGGGCTTGAAAAGGGATCGCAAGTTGAATGTGACTGCCGTGAACGCAAACTTTCCGCATCCAAACTCCGCTTTTTGAACGATCATTTGACTGTTTTTTGAATGCAGTCAATCTGCCGCTTGCGCTGCTGCCGTCTTACAATTCATGCGGCATCTCAGCAAAAGCAAACAGTCGATCTCCCGTTTTGCTTTGCGCTTTGAGAATATAAACTGCAAACTGACTGGAAGCATACGGTGACGTATTTTTTCGTTTCTCTTTTTCTCTCCAAATCGGCTGCTCGCAGTAATAGTTTGTCACCCGGACGTCGGTCCGAGGCAAGCAAAATATTCCTTTGTATTGGACGGAGTCCGACCGACTTCTTCCATGCACATGTAGTGGTTGTTTTTTGTAGTATTGAATCATACGATTGTGCGGTTGCTTTTCGTTAGCGTGGTGGTTGCCAGTCATTTGACTGTTTTGCAGTCATTCGCTGCTCCAAACGGTCCAAAGGCAAGTTGATTGAAACGAAAATGTCAAAAAGCTTTAGAACCCGTTCGTTCTGCTGCGTGCAATCGGCGTTTGACTGAGCAAACTGCCAGTTGTGTTATGCATAGCGTTCGTATTCCACTTCTAAACGGACGGTGTGAACTTGATTGCGCGTTGGTGTGACTGCGGTAGAAAAAAAGGATCGGTCGAAGCCCTGTTCAAGATACAATCTTTCAAACACATGCAAATAAATACGCCCTTTTTAAAAATGAGTCTTGAATCAAAATGGCGCCAAAACCTGTGGATGGTGCATATTTCGTCCTATCAAACACGTTTGTAAAGTTTCATCCAAATCAAAGAGGTTCACTTTAGATTTTACCTTTTTTGGACGATTTGGCGTGGGATTGCTCATATGCGATCGTGTCTTGTACACAACCCTCTTATTTTTTTACACAAAAATAGGTATTTTGTAAGATTCCAAACCAGTGACTTCTAATTCTTGGGATTACGAGCTCGTTTTTCCATTGTGCATGGCTTAGAAATACCTCTCTCGGAAATGTACAGCTTCACTGTTGATTCAAACTTATGTTTAAACTTGCATTTTATGTTTGGAGATACAGTAGAACTATTGATTATTTCCGGGAATGTGCGTCTTCGAGGGAAGTATCTTTCGTCGTCCAGAACAAAACATTTTCCGGAATAATTTGTTATCAACAAGCGGCATAGGAATTTTAGTGTCGAAATCTGCCCCTCAGTATATTCCGGGGCTCTTGTCTGGTTTCGGCACTTTATTCCGACTCTTTTCAATGATTTACAGATGTACTGGTGGAAACAGTTGAACTTTTTTGCGGCATCCCGTTGGCTCACGCAATCGTTGTTGTTGAAAGCACGAGAAAGAGAACGAAGTACTTCTGCGTCCATAATTTTGATTTTGGCTGGTCTTACACTGCCTTGCTTGCGGGTAGTTATTGGGGATCTTAGGATATGGCAAATAGTTGAAGCTGCAACATTTTCGCTATTAAAATGTTGAACCGTATACTTTTTACCGTGTCTCCTGTTATCTACATTAATGAAAGTTAATCTATTAATTTCTTCTGCTTTCAGACTGCAAAAATACCATATTATACTGGAACTGATCCATTGCCTCGGGAGATATATTCGGATAGAAACAAGAACAACACTGGTATGTTCATTTATGATTTATATAATGTGGATGATTTATTATTTTCGAATCAGTTATTATTTACAATGAGAAAATCATGATAAATAATTCAGTAAATATTGCATCTAATCATGAAAATATGAAACGGTGCACTAGGAGACATCCCGATTAGGAGGAAGCTGTGTGTGTGTGTGTGTGTGTGTGTGTGTGTGTGTGTGTGTGTGTGTGTGTGTGTGTGTGTGTGTGTGTGTGTGTGTGTGTGTGTGTGTGTGTGTGTGTGTGTGTGTGTGTGTGTGTGTGTGTGTGTGTGTGTGTGTGTGTGTGTGTGTGTGTGTGTGTGTGTGTGTGTGTGTGTGTGTGTGTGTGTGTGTGTGTGTGTGTGTGTGTGTGTGTGTGTGTGTGCGTGTGTGTGTGTGTGTGTGTGTGTGCGTGTGTGTGTGTGTGTGTGTGCGTGTGTGTGTGTGTGTGTGTGTGTGTGTGTGTGTGTGCGTGTGTGTGTGCGTGTGTGTGTGCGTGTGTGTGTGTGCGTGTGTGTGTGTGCGTGTGTGTGTGCGTGTGTGTGTGCGTGTGTGTGTGCGTGTGTGTGTGCGTGTGTGTGTGCGTGTGTGTGTGTGCGTGTGTGTGTGCGTGTGTGTGTATGTGTGTGTGCAACGCTTTCAATCTCACTCACTTGTCTCGGAGATGGCTGGGCTAATTTTAATGTTCTTAGTGTCAAATGAAATTTCTAGGTGTCCCATGGGTCGCTATTGAATTTCATACTGATCGGACTTTTAGTTCAAAAGTTATGTGTAAAAATACGAAAAATATGGGACTTCATTATCTTACAGGTCCCTTAATTGATTTGAACAAAATTGACTGCATATGAAAGGGGAGCCTTTCAAAACCTAAACTTCCGAATTTCATGATGAATGGACTTGTTTGAAAGTTACATAAAGAAATGTGATACAAAAGTATTTAAAACATATTTTTGTTACATATAAGTCTTAAATCAATGAGAAATACTTTACATTCACATTGTTATTTGAAAATAACTATTAAGATCTATGAAACGAAACCGAGTTATTGGAAATCGGATGATTCCTTCAAAAGTTATTCAAACTTAGGACTTAAGCACTGTATATTAAAACTTTCAAAACGTGCAAAGCCAAAATATATCAATCAAGGGTCGATTGTATGTAATGCATGTATTTTTTTACAAACCGCTACACCGCTACAAGGCGACTACTTCGGAGAGAGGCTGTGCTTATGCAATAACGGCGCTCCTGCTACCCATCGAGACGTGAACCGATTTGGGAGTGCCTACCCTCATAACGCGCACTCCATCGCGGCCACCCTCGCGGGGTACTGCTACCCGTCGAGATGTGTACTGATTGGGAAACGCTCTTCACCATAACTCGCACTACGTCACAGCCACTTTCGCAGGATTTCTCACTAATGATGGATGCTTTCTCCCATCGAAACGAGTACCGATTGGAAAGTGCCTTCGTTCATAACTTGCACCCCGTCACGGCCACCCTCTTAGTGCTTTGCTCCCTTCGAGACGTGTACTGATTGGTAAGTGCCCTCCACAACGACGCGCACTCCGTCACAGTCACCCTCACAGGGATCTCCGCCAGTTATGAACATTTGTACAAAATGGGTACAGGGATTATTTAAGGTACGAAGTTCATCCCCATACGTATGGGTCCCGTCATGGGTTTTACAGCGCCCAGAATCGCGTTGCTTTGGATTAAGATGTCATATGCGGCCCGAGGACGTTTGTTCGATTGGCTGCATCGTCATCATTATCCACCCCGACTGGAGGTTAGCACTGCCGGTTTTCTAACGCTAGCTGGTGCCGCTGGAACGCTGTTCAGCTCTCCATATTCGCTGCAGATCGGACAAGATGTGTGTTATCACCCTGTTGGTAACATTCCATATGTTCTCATCTCTACACATTTCCCTGACAATATTATCTACGTTAAGAGATGGCAGCTCGCGTCGCGCAGACTCAAATCTTGGGCAGGCGAAAACTACATGTTCTGGAGTTTCCTCCTCATTATCACACTCGGGACATAGGGGGGGACCTTGCATGCCCGAACCGATGCAGGTACTGCCTGAAGCAACCGTGCCCTGATAGGAATTGCGTCAGGTAGAAGTTCACTTCTCCGTACTTTCTGTTAACCCAACTGACCAGGTTCGGTATCAGCCTGTGCGTCCATCTTCCATTCGTAGCAGTGTTCCACTCTTGTTGCCACTTGGCTATCGACTCCGCTCTCGTTTACGTATTTTTCTAGTACCTTTCCGCCTATAACATTCACTGTCTTCGGCCAGCGTAATGCAAATAGGGATCATTCCGGCGATAACACAAGCTGCTTCCGACGAAATGGTTCGGTAGGCAGTAGCAACCCGTATGACTATCAACCGAAAGGTGCGGTTCAGCTTTGTCCTATTCCGGTGGGTTTCCAGCGCTGCCTTCTATGCTGGATCCGCGTATCTCAGGATTAAGCAGGATACGCTAACCAGAAGACGCCTCTTGCTGCTGCTTGGACCAGCACAGTTCGGCATGATTCTGGAAGTCGCGTTGAAGGCCTTGGTCGCCTTGTTGCAGGTATAGTCGACGTGGCTGTTGAAATTCAGCCGATCGTCGGCAATCGCACCCAAGTATTTCAGCACACGCTTAGAGGCTATAGTGTGCTCACCAACGTTGAGTTCCAACCGTTGCACCGCTCTACAGTTGCTAACTAATAGTACCTCTGTTTTATGGTGGGCTATTTGCAACTTTACTCCTTTTATCCAGGTTTCGATCGCGTCTATTGTCTGGGATACCAGCATTTCAACCTCCTCCAAAGTCTCGCCTATTACCGTCGTTACGATATCGTCCGCGAAGCCGACGATTTCCACACCTCTAGGCAGTTTCAGTATTAGTACGCCGTTGTACATAGCATTCCAGAGCGATGGGCCGAGAACTGAGCCTTGTGGAACCCCCGCGGTAACCATGAACGCCTTCTGGCTGATGTTCGTTTCATAAACCAGAAAGCGGTTCTGGAAACAGCTATTGAGGATCCTACACAGATAGGCAGGGACCTTCATTGCGTGCAGCGCTGCAGCGATAGCTTATCAACTGACGCTATTGAACGCGTTCTTAACGTCAATCGTGATTACAGCGCTATGTCGATTTCCTCTTCTTTTCTGCTTAGTTGCCTTCTCAGCTCTTTCGATCACTGTACGTAACACTGCGGTAAGATGAAGTGGACGTAATTTAAGAGAGGATAGTGAGTCTGTATATTTCGATGTGAACTAGCTGTTTAATCACCGTTTTTCTGTTGCAAGTGCAAGAACTAGCTGCAACACATGATTTATGCAGAAAACGAAAAGAATTGTTACGCGTGAGCTCTAATTTCGCTTCGAGAAATTTTACGCTTTATAACAATCGACATTGGGCGATAAACGGTTTCATCAACAACTTTTGTTTTTATGGAGTAGAAAAGCTGTCGAAATGTCAAAACAAGATAAAAAGCGAACGAAGCCTGACGACCCGAATATCTCGCCGATCAGCGATGTTACCAATAACGAATTGACCCCGACGATTGGGCAGCCGAGTAAGACTATGGAGGACCGGATTCTGCAACTGGGAAATACTCTACGTCAAGAACTAATTCATGGATTGGGCGAAATCAAGGAGGAGATGAACAGTGTTAATGCTAAGCTTACTCAGGTCAACTCGAATGTCAAGGACAACACAGATGCCATTGATCGCTCGAGACTTTCTAATGACTTGCTGATTAGTGGTGTGCCATTCACATTACATGAAAATTTATTGGAATATTTTCGAAGCTTGTGCTACAGTATGCGATATGCCGAATCAATGGTATCGTTAGTGGACATTCGTCGTCTTACTAATAAAACGATGAAAGATGGTAGTAAAAGCCTTATACTTGTGCAATTTGCGATCACGATCCAGCGGAATGATTTTTTAATCGATATTTACATACTCGGTCATTGACTTTGAGACATATCGGTTTTCAATCAGATAGCAGATTATGCGTTAATGAAAATCTGATTATAAATGCAAGGAAAATTAAAGCTAAAGCAATTGAATTAAAGAAGCAAGGAAGATTGAGGAAGGTTTTTACACGTGGCGGTGTTGTTTATGTGCGTGCTATGAACGCCGAAGAAAATCATCCAATCAGGAATGAAGAAGAGTTGAAGGAGTTCATGTGAAGAATACCCTTTCCATACAAGTTCATCATATCCTTCATCGCCCATCCTAGTGTTCCAGATCTTCTCCTGAAAGTATAAAAGTTAAAATCCTTTTCCTTTAGAGTTTTTCTATTCCTGCCAATCCTTTCCTTTATTCCTTTTGAATCCTTTCCTAAAAGTCTATTCTGTTGCTGCTGTCGCCAGAGATGCTGCTGCTGCTGCTGATGGTGATATGTTGCTGCTGGGCTTGCTTATGGAGATAAAGGTGAACGATGACGTCGCTGATGAGGATATCGAATATGTTGCTGCTAGTTGTGTTGACACTGATGCCAAATTTTTCAGTTACTACTATTTTACGTAAACATAAGGAGGTGATGCCGTAAAACATGCTCAATTATGGTGAAGTGTTATCCAACTGTTTTTTGTATATAGATTCACTTATTCGTGATAGGATAGATTTAATTTTCATAATTAGATTAAAAATGCTCTTACACTGTCGTTCCTTGAACTCTATTGGTATTTTCTTTGACTATGGCTAACATTAACACTACAAGCAACTCCTCTAATAACCTGAGTATACCTGGTATTGTTGTGAAATCTGCATTCGTTCAAGGGAAGCTATCTATGTGTTGCATGAACGCACAAAGTATATGTGCGAGGAAGTTCTCGAAACTTGCAGAGCTTAGAAACATAGCGTTCATTTCTAAAGTTGATATCATGTGTGTATATGAGTCATGGCTGAATGATCGAACGCCAGATGATCTGCTTAATATTGAAGAGTATAAAATTATAAGAAACGATCGAAAAGGACGTCTCGGAGGTGGAATCCTGTTGTATCTTAAGAAGCATATTAATTACAAAGTCATTCAAACATCAAACGATGCAACTGTCAACTCGTGTACTGAGTTCATACTTCATACTACTTGAGCTAAGGATGAATAGAGACAAAATACTTATGGGTTTTTTCTACAACCCTCCTAACGTTGATTGTTCTCAGTTATTATACGATACTTTTCTGATTTGGAATTTCAATATGATACAATAATGTTAATTGGTGATTTCAACACGAATTTGCTGGACACTGATTCTAACAGAACCAAAAGTATGTCTAGATGCATGCAAGGTTTATTATCCTTGTCTTAGTGCAGGAAGTTATCCAACGCATTTTTATCGTATGGGATCTTCTCAAATAGATCTTTTTTTTTTATTATTATTTTTATTTTATTATTATCCTTTTCTTTTTTCTAGGGAGCAGGGAAAAGCCCGTTGGAGTAAACCTCTTTCAGGTTTCTTCTCCGACAGGCACAAAACCTCCTCTTCATTTCCATATTTTATCCATAATTTTACAAAGAACTGTTTGATTGATTTCACTTCCAGTGAGCATTTGCTCTTTTAAGGAAGTGTTACGCAGTTTTTGTACAGCATGTGGAAATTGATGACGGGTGATGTGGGCGGTGGTTTCTTATCGAAGTGTGGTGATGACGGTGGGTGGCGACGAATGGTGATGTTTGGCGACGTGCAGCGGTTGGTGGCGGCATTGGTGGTGGCAGGCAGTGCATGGCGGAAAGAATAAATAAAAATAAAGTGTGGCATTAGGGTGACTAACTTTAAGAGAGGTAGTGCGGAATGTTTGCTTTGATGACGGCTCGCAGACGACGTTTGAAAATATGGATTGATAGGGCATTCTTGCACGAGGGAGGGAGGTTGTTAAATAGTTTGCTGCCGATGTACCAAATTTTTTTGCGGCCGAACTCGGTATTGAATCTAGGCAGGTAAAGGTGACCCATTTGTCTGCTGGAGCGACTTTCGTGCATTCTACTCGGTATCGAAGAGGATTCAGTAAGGGTATTCCGCAAGTAAACCAACATTTGAAACTCTTGTAGCGCCCGAATCGGTAGCATTGAATCATCAGGATTCTAATATAGCAGCCTTGTGGGGTACATAACGGGTTTTCTGAAAACAGCTTTTAGGCATCTGTTTTGTATCACCTGGAGTTCTCGTAGTGATGACTTACAGGCAAGTCCCCAATTGGCAACCAGATATTGGAGTCGGGAGTGAATCAGCGAGAAATATAGTGTTTTCAACGTGGTGATGGGCAGGAAGGAGGAAACCTTCCTCAAAATTCCACACAAGGACGATAACTTCCGCTTTAGTGATTCGACGTGGGCGTTTCAGTTCATCTTGCTATCTAACGTTAAACCAAGAAACGGGAAATCTTGTACTTCCTCGATAACTTCATCATTGACTACAATTGGAACTCGATTCGGGAGACTTCGGCGGGGTGAATGAATCAGCATGTATTTGGTTTTCGTTAGATTCATCGATAGCAGGTTGGTTGCAAAAAAATCGTCGAGAAGCATAAGATCTTGTTTGATATGGAGCTGTATTGTAGCACAATCATTTCCTTGGTAGAAGATTGATGTATCATCGGCAAAGAGGCGCAATTTTCCACGGAGGTTCAGCTTGGCTAGATCGTTGATAAATATTAGGAACAATATTGGCCCCAGATTGCTACCTTGGGGCACACCCGTTGGCACCGTTCCTAGCGAACTTTTACAGTCTCCTACAGACACGAACTGGGTTCTGTTTGTGAGGTAACTTTTAATGAGCGATTTTGCGACCCCTCTAATTCCATAAACATCCAGTTTATCAATTAGCAACTCATGGTCTATTGTATCAAAGGCCTTTTTCAAATCAATAAACAGGGATCCTACTATTTTTCTATTATCCAATGAGTCATAGATACTCTCCACTAAGTTACAGGAGGCTGACAATGTGCTTAAGCCTTGCCTGAATCCATACTGATGTTTATAAATGAGACCATGATAATCGATGAAGCTCATAATCCGACTAACGATAAGCTTTTCTATTATTTTATCAAGGACGGACAAGCAGGATATTGGGCGATAGTTGCTAGGATTTTTCGTATCCCCAGATTTATGCACAGGAGTCACTCGAGCAATTTTTAAGCAGTCAGGATAAATTCCTGTTTGCACAATTTCATTAAATACGTCGGTTAGAAGAGGAGCAAATACATTATGATGTAGTTTGACAAAACTTGCAGGAATGTTATCTGGGCCGGAAGATTTCTTGGAGGAGAGGTCGTTAATCAATATTGTAGTTTCATTCACGGATGCAGGCCGAAGAAAGATGGACGATTGAATGGGAGAGAGGGTGCCAAATTTTCGAACATTTCTATCACTATCAATTGATGCTGCCAGTGTTGGCCCAATTCCGCAGAAAAAATCATTAAAAGCCTGGAAAATTTCAGTGCTCTTCGAGATGGTGTTTCCATTGCTGTGTATTTCTTTCGGGAAGACGCGCGACTGCTGTTTTCCCAAAACACCATTTATAAGTTTCCAGGCTGACTTTTGATCTCCATTAGACAAAAGATTGGCGTAATAATTCCTTTTGCAAGCAGCTTTTTCGTGTTGTACTTTTTTGGAAATGTGCGTCAAGAGATCATGTAATCGTTGGTTGTTGGGATTGCGCCGTTTGGATTTCAGTGTGTTCTCCTTAATTTGTATTAATTTCCACAAATTAAATGTCATCCAAGGGCAATGTTCTTTTACTCTCGCTCGCATTGTTACGGTTCGCGTACATTGCTCGCGTAATGAATTGTAGCAACTGATCACATAAGATAGCTTTGCATCGGCATGAGGAAGTTGGGACAGCCCTGACAGGGATTCAAGAAATCTAATGTTCAGCTGCTGATGATTTACGATCTGTTTTTCCAAACTCCGTTTTTCCGGGGGACACGGCATTTTAAAGCTTGAGGAAATCAGGCAGTGATCACTTAGGTCGTTGAAAATGGTTTCATTGACGATTTTACTGGCCAGCAATTCACTACAGACCATATGATCCAGTATATTGTTGCTGGCCGGTCTCGTTACTGCAGTGTTAGTGACTACCATATTATAAGACGCCAGCATCCGAATGTACTCTCGCACCACGTTGTTAGCAACCGCATTCACAGGTATATTCATATCACCAGCCAAGATACATGCTTGGCCACAAGCATTGGCTGCGAGAATTCGTTCTAACTCAGAGAGAAAACGTCTCCCTTCGAACGACGGCGGTCTATAGATCGCATGGCAATTAATACGCTTGCCACGTAGTAGTATCTGCAAGTGAATATGGTGAAACCCATCGATTTCGCTTTTTTCAAAAACTTCTGCCTCTATCTCATTCCGAATAAATATGCACAAGCCTCCATTTGAGGCATCTCTGCATGAAAAATGACCTTTGAAACCATCCAGATTATACAGACAGGTACGGTCGGTTTTCAGCCAGGTTTCTCCCAGTATAATTATATCGATTCGGTTTCTATATCGCCGCAATAACTCTCTCACACTATCAAACTGCGCATAATCATTCATACCCCTTATATTTAATTCAATAATTCTAAGAGACAAATCATCAGTTGGTTGTTTATTTTTCACCCAGTCTTCAATACAATCATACTCTACATTACAATACATTGATATAATATTAGCTCGGCAGTACGATCAGCCGTTGTTGTTCCGCTATTGTTGGTGACGTTTCAGTTGAGACTCGTCGATTTCGGTTGAATTGAGCATCGATTCATCCAGTTGCCTTTTCGAGTGCATTCGCTGAAGTTTTTGCACATCCTGAATACTACGTATCGTTTCTACCTTCGAAGCATCATGTGATTTCGCCAGAATAACACCATTGCGGCCGGGCCATACAAATTTCAGATCTGTTTGCTCTTTCTTGAACAGCTCGAACTTCTCTTAGCAGTTTCATTCCAAACGATGTGAGCTCATCCCGTATAATAATTCTATTGCCGCCAGTAGAGTTACAAGCCGGATCGATATGCGAAGATAGCAGCAAACCATGATTCTTCTTCTTCGAAAAGAGCTCTTCTTTGTAACTATCCTCGGAGAACACAACCTTAATCGGCGCGGACTTGCCGTCTGCATTCTTCAGCGTGATTCATTTAGCATCAACGATTGCACTTTCGGGAAGCTGACAATTTATCGCAGATGCGGTGTTTACGACGACTTGCTTAACCACTTCATCCCTTTTAGGAGGTACTCCCATAATAATTGCGTGTTTCGATAAAGCAGCTCGATTGATGCGATCGAGCTCCAGCTGTAATCCAGAGATAGTTTCGTTGACGGCTTCGTGTCCTTGTTGTAATTCTTCGACGTCCAGTTTTAAAGATTTGTAACCTGTCTTCATCGCCTTTACCTCATCCAACAGTGCATCCATTTTTGAGTCCAGTTTAGTGTGTGCTTTTTGGACTTCCATGAGAACATTACGGATCTCTTCTCGGATGGCACCATCAGCTCCATCGACAGGCTTAGTTGACCGTAGAGCAATTTCACTGCACTCAATAGAACAAAAGTAGTTTTTTTTTACGCAGCATCTCAGCAGCTGTGCCAAATATTCCTTTGCAGCTCAAATGTTCGCACTTGTAGCAATAAGCACACAACACGACTTTACTTCCATCCTTCTCCTGTTCATGGCACGAAAAACAACGGTAAGCACTATCGGTCATATTGAGTAATATCTGATTTATTTGCCTTTAGCAAATTAGGTCGTTATGTGCTAATTGACGGATTGACAGGGCGATCTAGTACTGCGCGGAGCGAGAGTTATCTTAGTGCTTCATGAGTTAACTGTTTACTTACAGTGATAGATATCTAAACAGTAACGGACACTATACAAGCGTTACTGAAGCAATTTAATGATCAATGGTGGATATTTACCGAGTACGATAGATTAAATATATACGCTATTTATTTATTTTATTTATTTATTTAACAATTATTGTAACGTAAGACATAATGCCTTTTTTGATGCTACAATTAGGTGGATTTCTGGTAATGCAAAATAATTAATTTCAATTCAAAACTATAAACTATATTTTCAGTTGCTGTGTGCTAATTTGAGTCACTGAGCCTTGACAAGAGATTTCTTCTAAAAACATTTGTCGATAAACAAGATTTTAAAGATTGTGGTAGATAGTTCCAATGGGAAATGCCTCTTACAAGCAGAGATTGACCGTAATACGCAGAGCTATGCTGTGGAATGCGGAAATTTATAGTACGAGTGTTGCGTAATGGTTCTAGCTTTTCATATATATAACCCGGATTTCTGGTTCGTACAATTTTGAAAATAGTAACGCATGACCGAAACTCATAGAATTTCGAGAAAGGACATCCTAATAGGTTAACTGAATAGTGAGATACGCTGTCAAATCTAGAAATATTAAAAACATACCTAGCACATGCGTTTACTGCAACCCGCAATTTGTTCAGAGAACCAGCACTTCCTAAAAATAACTGTGGAGAACTGGGAGGGATTTTCAACTTGCACAGCATCATTGCTTTAGTTTTTGACATATTAATAGGCAATAAGTTGCGTAAAGACCATTGAAGGATTCGTTCAAGATCATTATTGATCAGCAACGATAGGGTGGAACTATTTATGTTTTCATTTACGCATAGGTAAATTTGCACGTCGTCCGCAAAGAGATGTATAGAACAGTGCACAAGGACATTTGGAAGATCATTAATGAATAATGAAAACAAGAGTGGACCAAGTACTGATCCCTGGGGAACACCTGATTCAATATTGCAAAATGAGGACATACATTCATTATAGAATACTGCTTGTTTTCTGTCACTGAGATATGACTTGAACAAATTGATTACACTTTGAGAGAAACCATATTGAGAACTCAGTTTATTCAATAGCTTGCGATGTGAAACACGATCAAAAGCCTTGCTAAAGTCAATGAGTAACAAGATCGCCAAACCTTTTCTATCTATGACTTTAGCAACATCATCATGAATTTTAAGTAAAGCCGAGCCAGTGCTATGATTCTTTCGAAACCCGGACTGGAACTTATTTAATAAATTCATATCTTCAATGAAATGCGATATTTGGACTTTAATTAGTTTTTCAAATGCTTTCGATAGAGCACTAAGGATGCTAATCGGACGCAGGTTAGTTATCTCTGTTAGCCTCTGATTCTTTTTGATAGGAATAATCTTGACGGATTTCCATGCAAGCGGAAATTTCGATGACATAATAATTCGATTAAATAAGTGTGCAATCATAGGCAAAGCAAGTGGTAATATTATTTTAATAAACCTAATAGGAATCATGTCCAATCCGACAGCATTAGACTTAATCGAAAAAATAGCATTTACAATTTCGTTTTCTTGAAAAGTACGAAACTGAAAACCGTTAGGGCTTGCCCGATGAAAAACTTGCCCTTCATCTGCAGTATAAGTTGAAGCAAAAAACTCATTTATTCTGCTAGCCGTAAAATCGGAACAATCACTACTTTGAGCTTTGCTGCCAATTCCTAGCTTTTTAATATTTCGCCAGAGCTGACTGCTAGTAACATTAATATTGATATGTCTTTTATTAAAGTTTTCCTTAGCTTTTCTAACAACAAAATTTACCCTATTTCTGAGCTGCTTGAAGTGTGTTTCGTTTTCCAGCGATCTATTATTTTTCCAATTTCTATAAGCAATCTCCCGATTTATTATGGCCACTTCGATTTCATTGGTATACCAAGGATTTTTCTTAGGTCCTTACTATCCCAGCAAGGCTGTCCAAGATAACACTTCCACTGGTAATCCACTTTATTCCATTCAGCCTGATCACTAATTTAGATATAATCAGTGTATAAATTCTAGTTTAATTCAAGTTTAAACTGGAGTTCTCCAAAACCCGTCTCGTCTTAAACCAGTGTTGCCAGTTTTTTTTAAAACTTTTTCTGACTAATGATTCTGAATCAATCTTGCGCTTTAACCAAATTAGTGTGCCGTTTATGTCTGATCATGATATGATTTTTGCATCTGTCAATGTGGACATTTCCAATACTGAGAAAGTAATATGCTACCGAGATTATAATCGTATGAATACTTCGTTACTGATTTCCATGTTCAATCAAATTGACTGGAACGCGTTTTATTCAGTAGACAACCCAGATATATTAGTCGATATTTTTAACCTCCACATCAAAAACATGCTTGAATCGTGTGTTCCTCTTAGAGAAATACGAAAAAAGCCAAGGTGTAATCAATGGTTTACGGCAGATATATCCAGAGCGATAGTTAATCGGGACCTGGCATTTGAGAAATGGAAATGTTCTAATAGTGATATAGATCGTGCTACATATAAGCGTTTGAGAAATAATGTTACAAAACTGCTAAACAATGGCAAGAAAACATATTTAACCCTCTAACGGGCAACACCGTAAAAACGAAGCGATCAAGCTAATGACTATTTTATCATGAAAGTACACACAAAAAAACCTTAAGTTCTGATTTTCATGCAAAAATAATTATCTGGAGGAGCACCAGGTAAGAAAAAGTCCAATTTCTCTTTTTCTTTTTTCATGTCTAACGCTCTGCCCAGATATTTTTTCAATTCAGATATATTACAAAATTAAAATAATGCATGAAATTTAATCATAGAAAAATGTTTTAGGTCGATCATTTTGTTCTAGATGTCCTTTTTTTTCAAAAGTAAAAAAGAGAATATTCGCGCATTAATTATTTTCGGAATTTTTGTTTTTGAAAGATGATAACTTTTAAATGCATGGTCAGAATGTTATGATATTAGTATCAAAATGTCAAGAAATTTGTTCTGAACACATTTCGCGTAATGCCAATTAAAAACCAATCTTATATGCGGCTCTGGAGCTCCAAAAGCGAAGGCCGTCTACAGACGGTCTTACCCGTTAGAGGGTTAAACAGTCTTCTTACACAAACTCTAACCTCCAAGCAGCTTTGGAAGAACCTCAAAAACCTAGAGATCAAGAGCAAGACAAGCGATGATCAGTGTGATTTGAATGCCAATACCTTACTTACTTACTTAATTGGCCTAACGTCTTATGACAAGGCCTGCGCAGTATAATTTCTCCATCTGTTTCGGTCCATGGCAACTGATCTCCAATTCCGCGGGCACCCAGTGCTCGCCAGATCTCGCTCCACCTGGTCTTGCCACCTCGCTCGCTGTGCCCCTCTTCGTCTTGTTCCTACCGGATTTGATGCGAAAACCATTTTTGCAGGATAGTTGTCCGGCATTCTAGCAACATGTCCTGCTCAACGTATCCGTCCAGCTTTAACCACTTTCTGAATACTTGGTTCGCCGTAGAGACGCGCGAGCTCGTGGTTCATTCTTCGCCTCCATACACCGTTCTCTTGCACTCCGCCAAAGATGGTTCTTAGCACCCGCCGTTCGAAAACTCCGAGTGCTCGTAGGTCCTCTTCTAGCAATGTCCACGTTTCGTGCCCGTAGAGGACAACCGGTCTAATTAGCGTTTTGTACAGTGTGCACTTTGTACGGGGGCTCAGATTGTTCGACCGCAAGTGTTTGTGGAGTCCGTAGTAGGCCCGACTTCCGCTGATAATACGTCTTTTAATCTCACGGCTGGTATTGTTGTTCTCTGTTGCCAGCGAGCCAAGGTATACGAACTCGTCGACTACCTCGAACTCATCCCCGTCGATTACCACGGTGCTGCCCAAGCGAGCCCTGTCGCGCTCGGTCCCGCCCGCCAGCATATACTTCGTTTTAGACGTATTTATCTGCAATCCAATCTTCTCTGCTTCGCGTTTCAGTCTGGTGTACTGATCTTCCACCGCCTCAAATGTTCTGCCGACAGCATCCACGTCGTCAGCAAAGCAGATAAATTGACTGGATTTATTGAAAATCGTGCCCCACATTTCGATCGCCGCTCGCCTTATAACACCTTCAAGCGCAATGTTGAATAGCAGGCAGGAAAGACCATCTCCTTGTCGAAGTCCCCTGCGAGATTCGAATGGGTCCGACAATCCACCCGAGATTCTCACACAGCACTGGATCCCATCCATCGTAGCCATGATAAGTCTAGTAAGCTTACCCGGAAAGCCGATTTCGTCCAAAATTTTCCATAGCTCTTGTCGGTTTACGCTATCATATGCGGCTTTGAAATCGATGAACAGGTGGTGCGTGGGGACTCGGAATTCGCGGCACTTCTGGAGGATCTGCCGCAGGGTGAAGATTTGGTCTGTTGTAGACCGACCCTCCATGAAGCCGGCCTGGTAACTTCCCACAAATCTATTGGCGATAGTCGATGAAAGAGGACTTGGGACAGCACTTTGTAGGCGGCATTCAGGATAGTGATGGCTCGGTAGTTCTCACAATCCAGCTTATCACCTTTCTTGTAGATAGGGCAGATAACCCCGTCTTTCCACTCCTCCGGTAGTCGTTCCGTATCCCAAATCTTGACAATCAATTGATGCAGACAGCCGGCCAACTTGACCGGGTCCATTTTAATAAGTTCCGCTCCAATGCCATCCTTTCCCGCTGCTTTGTTGTTCTTCAGCCGCTGGATGGCTTCCTTAACTTCCCTTATCGATGGTGGTGGCACATCTTCGTCGCTTGCTGCACCAATGTGGTCACTTCCTCCGCTATCATGGTCTTCCGCCTGCACGCCATTCAGGTGTTCATCGTAGTGCTGCTTCTACCTTTCGATCACCGCACGGTCATCAGTCAAGATACCTCCAATTGACCAAACTCGTGACTTTAGTCATGACCTTGAAATGCGGTCAGGCATATATTAATATTTTTTTGAAACGATGATTCTACAATTGATGAAGGGACGGTAAGGGAAAGTAATGAAGAAGGTTTTTTTTCCGGGAATGAAGGGGAAGGGTGGAAAGGAAGGGGGGGTAATAGGTAGCTATGCTTAACAAGTTGTCGTTGTGACTCCTATCTTTTGTCCAATGCTGGAAGGTGCCAGGTGTTGTGGGTTCAAATCCGGTTATAATCTCTGATTACAGCTTGGTTCGACCCATGCACCTTCCAGCATTGGACAAACGATAGGAGTCACAACGACAACTTGTTAAGCATAGCTACCTATTACCCCCCTTCCTTTCCACCCTTCCCCTTCATTCCCGAAAAAAAAATCCTTCATTACTTTCCCTTACCGTCCCTTCATCAATTGTAGAATCATCGTTTCAAAAAAAAGATACCTCCATCTTTATCTCTGCACATTTCGGCCCGCGGCACGAAGCCTTTGCGAGATCCGTTGAGTTTCTGATAGAACTTCCGTGTGTCGTGAAAGCGGTACAGCTGTTCGAGTTCTTCGCACTCCTTCTCCTCTTGGTGGCGCTTCTTTTCCTTGAAGAGTCGGGTTTGCTGCCTCCGCTTCTGTTTGTATCGCTCCACATTCTGACGGGTGGCTCTACGCAGCATTTGTACCCGCGCTGCGTTCTTCTCATCCAATATCTGCTGGCATTCCTCGTCAAACCATTCGTTACGTCGATTCGGTGCCACACTGCCTAGGACGTTCTCCGCTACGCTGTTAATGGCTGTTTTCACGGCATTCCAACAGTCTTCAAGAGGGGCTTCATCCAGCTCTCCCTCTTCCGGCAGCGCGGTTTCGAGAGATAACGCGTAGTTTTCGGCGACCTCTGGTTGCTTCAGTCGCGCTAGATTATACCGTGGCGGCCGGCGGTATCGTATGTTGTTCACAACAGATAGTTTTTGACGTATCCTTACCATCACTAGGTAGTGATCCGAATCAATGTTAGCGCCCGGATACGTTCTGACGTCGATAATGTCTGAAAAGTGCCGACCATCTATCAGAACGTGGTCGATTTGTGATTCTGTCTGGTTGGGTGATCTCCAGGTGTACGGATGGTAGAGGTTATGCTGGAAGAAGGTACTACGTATGGCCATGTTCTTGGAGGCGGCGAAGTCGACAAGTCTTAGGCCGTTTTCGTTCGTTTGCGGGTGGGCGCTGAACCGTCCAATTCCTCCTCCTGACCAACCTGAGCATTACAGTCCCCGATGATAATTTTGACATCATGTCTTGGGCAGCGGTCGTATTCACGCTCCAACTGCGCGTAGAATTCGTCTTTGTCATCATCGGTACTTCCGAGGTGAGGGCTGTGCACGTTAATTATGCTTATATTGAAGAATCGGCCCTTGATTCTTAATCTGCACATTCGGGGGTTGATCGGCCACCACCCGATCACCCGCTTCTGCATCTCGCCCATCACTATAAAAGCTGTGCCCAGCTCGTGTGTATTGCCGCAGCTCTGGTAGATGGTATGACCATCTCTATACGTACGTACCATCGTTCCTTTTCAGCATATCTCCTGCAGCGCTACGATGTCGAACTTGCGGCTCTTCACTTCTTTAGAAAGCACGTGGGTACTTCCGACGAAATTTAGAGACCGACAGTTCCATGTTCCTAATTTCCAATCGTTAGTCCGTTTTCGTCGCCTGGGTCTTTGCCGATTGTTCCGATTAGAGTTATTATTATTACTTACGGAGTCCATTGCTTTGGTTTTTTTAGTGGTTCAGGCTTGCAAAGCCCGCAACCAACCCCACAGTATCGCCGGAGGGCCAACGTAGCTCGAAGGAGCCCTCCTCCCCTGTCAGCATACGACCTTGGTTTCCATCGGGGTTGGTTACCCGATCTCCACCCGAGGTTGCTCGTATCCCGGCTGGTACCACGAGGAGGTTGGGTTAGGAGTTGCTAGGTAAGAGGCTGTGAACCACTGTGGGGTCTATTTTATGCCCAGTGTACAAGGCACCAATGGTATGCATTACCAAGCCATTAACCAGCCCAATACCATAAATGCTTTTTTCGCTGGAAACTTTTCACTCGATCCGCCTCTACGTTCGCGAATGCTGACCGTATCGGAATCGTTCTTTTTTACGGAAATAGAGGAATATCATGTTGTGAATGCATCAAATCGAATGCAGAAGGCTTGGATCAGATTCCCATCAAATTTATCAAAGCAATTTTGCCAATAGTACTTAAACCAATATTATACATATACAGTGGTATTCCGATTATATCTACACCTGGTTTAATCTACACCCGATTTTAGGTACCCCCGATTTTGTCTTCCATTTAGACCCGGTTTTATCTACCTTTTTTTTTAATTGTCATTTCAACCATGAGGCATGAAAATTTGGAAGATTCATGAATTTATGAATAGCAGAGAGTATTTCTTTGTATTTTATAGTTTACTATATGACATCTGTGGTATGTAATTATACACAGAATGGGTATAATGCTGAAGTCACATACGCAAAGTAACTTCCATTTCTTTTGTAACGCATATTTTTAACATTTCATAATGATCCTTTTTGAGATTTTTCTATACCGTAACGCTAACGGGCACACCCCGTCCTCGCTATGAACTATGGTTGTCACCTTTCTTTCTTTAAAAATTCTAATCAAAAGATTATCTTTCTTTAAAAATTCATAACTTTTGATCCATTGAACCGATTTTAATAATTTTATTACCAAATAAAAGGTATTTTAATGAGTTTTACAAGAAAAAAACAATAAACTGATGTTCAATTTTTTTTATGATTGCAAAAACATTTTTTGTAGGAGCCTCTTAAAATCACTTAAAACATTTAATATTCGTTTTTTTATTTTTTCATTATATGTACTTTCAATGGCAAGCTAGTTGTTTACATACGACATACGGCAAAAAACAGACCTGTAATATTTTCATTTTTTGAGATACTCTTTTTTTTTAAGGAATAAAGATGCGTACATGCAATGGACTCGCATGCTGTTTTATATGACACACATTTCTTTGTCAAAAACCCCTTTTATTACAAGTAAAAACAAAAACCATGCGTCTCCATTGTATTCTTGACACTTTTTGAAAACTT
The DNA here is from genome assembly GCF_943734655.1 of Sabethes cyaneus. NCBI lineage: Eukaryota > Metazoa > Arthropoda > Insecta > Diptera > Culicidae > Sabethes > Sabethes cyaneus. Next base: position 118,799,306 of record NC_071354.1, on the reverse strand, counting down.
TGTGTTCCGTGTGTTCCTTTGGTCTACACACCATAAAAACATAAAAAGTGAATCTTTTCAATGTTTTTGCGATAATAAAAAGAAAGTTTGGGCTTCAGTCCAATATTTTTTTCTGAAAAGAGCTCATTAAAATACTTTCCATTTGGTATTAACATAATTTAAATCGGTTCAATGGATCAAAAGTTATGAATTTTTAAAGAAAGAAAGGTGGAAAAATGGCAACTTTTGGGACCACACTGACTCCGAAAAGAGAATCCTAAGTACCAAATGAAAATACGGATCTAAAATTTACTGTAAAGGAATAAGTACACAAAATTTGAATAAAATCGGAGCAATTTTGAATTTCGATATGTCTTTTTTCATAATATTGCTGAGTTGACATGCATTATGGTTAAAATGAGCCCTATGCGTAAAATTATGCTGAAATAATACATAATTGAAAAAAAAAATGATTAATAATAACAATATTTTTTGTTCATTTAAATGATTTTGGAGCAATTTGTTTTTCCCCAAAATTGTCTACTTTCCAAATATATCTACCAAAAATTTTCGGATGGGTAGATAAAATCGGTAAACCACTGTATAACCAAATAATTCGAACATCTATTTACCCAAGAACATGGAAACAATCCAAGATTATTCTAATTAAATAGAAATCAAATTTAAATACGTTGGAAAATCTGCGTCCTGTGGGTATTTTATGCTCTCTATCCAAAGCCTTTCAAAAAATTTTAAAAATGCAAATATGTAACTACATTCAGTGCAATAATTTATTATCCTCGTTGTGTGGCTTGCCAGGTAGCACAGAGAGTATATCAATCACACACTTTACCTCGTTGACGGTCCAGCAGGAAAAGAGGCCGATTCTATGAAGGAATTGCCCAGCATGCTTTGATCCGTATACTTAGCAGCGCATGCTGTGATCCGCGGTTTGTCGTGTCGGAGTTACTATTAACCGATAACCGCGCGTATACAGTATACACCCCTTTGTTGGCGCATATTTGTTCGCAGGTATTTTCCACCTGCCACACATCCCCCTTCCACTCCATTAAGAAGAGAAGTTGTTATAGATTCATTTAACTAGTGGTTCCACACTAAAATAATTCAGAATAGGATAATTTACTTCTATTTAATCTGCTTGCTAAACTCGTATTTGTCACCAACATCCCAGAGCGTGTGAGAAAGCATGACAAATCTCGGACCCATGACATTCGTCCGCTGTCATTCACTGCCTAGGGGCTCGGTTGATGTTGACGGCCACACCCATTTCCTATGCACCACTCATCGGTACCAAACCTGTGACTCTGGCACCCACTATAGAAAACTTCGCTTACCCGGGAATGATCTGAGAGACGTTCTCTTTACTTCCACATGTAAAAGTTACACCACGATACCGTGCCCTTGTTCACTGGACCATAAGGAAATAGTCCTGAAAATCATTCATTAGGACGTCACACAGCCATATGGAAAACTGAGCCCTCTCTGATTTGTTTACGTTGCGTTCAAAGGCTTTTGACAATTCTGTGAATTCATCATAGCAAAGCACAAGAATATCCGTCTATTCCTTGAATAACTTCAACATCATTGTTATCATGTAACCCACTCCATGACCGGATGTGGTAAAACCACAGGTTAATTCTGAATTAGTTACAGACAGTTTTTTTAACATGAGATGAATAAAACAAACCACTCCTTTTCACTTTCACTTTTACATTCAACAATTGTTTTTTTGATGATTATTGTCAAGTCGTTACTCGCTCAAGGACTATCCGGAATATTAGCATCGCAAATTAACCCAGCCGACATCCGATATTCTTGCAAGCGCAAATTCATTGAAATTTCTATAATTTATAAGCATAATAGGCATTGTTCCGGCATTGGGTTGTATTCTTCTAAACTTCAAATAAGGCATCCGTGCAAATGGCGATCATGTGGTCATCTCATGGGCCTTTATTAATCAATGCCATCTTGTACATCAATCCTATCATTTTGTTTAAAACCACACTATTATTCATACTATGTGCCAAAAAAGGTTAGTTACACGGAATCCGTACACCTCACTTAGCCTTCCTATCAAGCAATATTCAACAAAATCTAGTACTCCGTCACATACGCATCGAAAATTATAATTACGCAATCCTTTCTTATTTTGCCAATCAGCACCTTCTGAATCGTGCCGGCAACAAGTGTCACTTCGAATCTCGTTCAATTCAATTCAAGCATCAACATAATTAGCAAATTCAAAGACATAAGCATCTCCTTATCTGACAACAGCCGGCAATGCGTGATGCACGCAACAGAGTGGGAGCAGTCACAGCTCGCAGCACAAATTTAGATTTCTTCAAGTCACCGGCAAGTAAGCCCGGTATCTTCGCGCAGCTGCACCAAACGCTCAATGACCCGTCGGCACAGCTAAATATTGCCGTGCAGTCTATCCAACACGATACTGTTGAATTTAAGGAGGAATCTCCCTAATACAGTGATGGCCAAGCTGCGGCCCGCGGTATTCACGGGGCGATCTGAATTGGCCCGCATCATGCCTATGCGTGGGCGCCACTGTCCAAATATAAGGAATCTTTCAACTTTGTTGAATCGTTCGCACAATGCCGTTACTCAAACACTCCGAAAGACAACATTACATTGGAGAGCGCAAATAAATTATTAGTTGGTGGAACGAAATTCAATATGCGTCGAATCGCTATATCGTGTTTAGCAATATGAACTACATTCTCCAAAGAGACTATAGTTGCTTCCAGCAGTTGCCTAATCTGCCTAGATCGCTCTAGCATTCTAAAATATCGGCTAAATACAAACATCCTGCATCAAACCACCCAATCCGACAGCATTCGTCGATTGCGATGTTGATAACTTCACGCAATCAAACATCAGACCAATCAACTCAAGCTGTATAATCAACACACAGCATCACCTTTTCATACTCTCTTAAGCCGAGTTCTTTTCATGCGTGGTTTGATCTTGCATCTGTCGAAAATTCACTAATTTTTGCCACCGCTACTGCTGCTAACTTGATCAACACTGTTGATGATTTTCTTCACTTTTCACGTTAGCTCTCAGATGCTCCAATAAACGTCTCGTCCATCATTTCACTTTCTGTATTCCATAAACAGTACTTTGATGGACGTCTCGTTATATGAAGACTTTTCTATCTTTACTGTCGATTGATAACTCGAGTGTCTCGTCCCATCGAGCTATTGGTAACCAAAACTGCTTACCAATACTACTCCGATGGACGTCTCACTCGGCCACAGCCGGAACCAACGGTTCACAGATGGACGTCTCGGACTATGTTCAAGTATCGGTGATACTGCGGTGTACGTCTCGTAACATCTCATTGCAGTAAAAACGTTAACTGCAACTGTACACTGTACACTTGCACTGATGCAAGGTGTGAATCATTTTTTCACATACACAACATGCGTTGCGTGAATAACGCTCGACTTTAATGAAAGAAATTGAATTTGAAGAAATTGAACTGAGTTTGATAATACTCCCTGCATATTTTCATTTGCTTTTCTTCCTATGCATCTTGAAATAAGATGCACAGGAGCCCAACAGGATCGCCATTGTGTGGCTTGCCAGGTAGCGCAGAGAGTATATCAATCACACACCTTACCTCGTTGACGGTCCAGCAGGAAAAGAGGCCGATTCTATGAAGGAATTGCCCAGCATGCTTTGATCTGTATCAATCTGGGTATCGTCCTGGTCATAGTACTAAAACTGCCATGATCAAAATTTGTGATGATATTGGATATATCCTTGATTCCGGGGGTAATGCAATACTTAGATTTTTCTAAAGCATTTGATGCCATTTCACATAAGTCGCTTTGTGCAAAATTAAGCTCGATGTATATTTTCTGTCAGAGTTCAGTTTCGCTAATCAATGTATATTTGTCGAATAGACACCGATCGGTTTTCTATCTAGATAACTTGTCGGCGCCGCTACCAATTGTTTCCGGTGTGCCACAAGGTTCAGTGTTAGGTCCTATATTGTTCACTTTATACATTAATGATCACTTTATACATTAAAGTTTGCTTACATAACTGTAGGATTCATCTTTTTGCTGATGATGTGCAAATCTATTTTGATATTTCAAACTTTACGAAACAAGAAGCGGAAGAGTTAATAAATGAAAATCTGGCCAAACTCGCAGAATGGGCCCAGAAAAATTCTCTCAAACTTAACGCTTCTAAGACTCAAGCCATTTACTTGTCGAGGCGCAAACTGATTACAGCGAAACGTCGCATTATAATCAGTCATTGTTCATTAGAAGAATTGCTTTCTGGAACCAACTACCTAATAATCAAATCAAAAATCAGAGGGGTTGTGTACAAGACACGACCGCATATATAGGTGACGCAGGACTACGTAAGTCTCTTTGTAGTGATAGTAGCATGTATTCATGCTTGTAATCATTCGATTTTTCATGTATACATGCTATATGCAACATATATACATGCTACATGCGTTGTATGTAACATTTATCAAAGTAGTAACATTGCATACGTTCAATTCTTAAAAGATTGTGCATTTGAAAACAATTTAACAAAATCAAGAACACAAACAATTACTTTCCTGCTACCTTACTGAAATTAAAGATTGTTTTTATTATCCATGGTTTCCCACGTTGAAGGGATTTTACCAATTCAATCCTATTTTATCAACAGCACATCTTTTCACTACACTTCTAATGAAACGGCAAGCATGCGTATTCATACAGAGCCGTATTATAACCGAACACTACAGCTGTAGCACATTTTTCCAACACAGATATCAAATTCGCCGATGTTTAATCGTCACGCAGTAAAGAATTTGCGATCTGTGGGGACAACGAACTTGTGTCATTTTTTCTGGCACACTTCCCTAACACAGACATCAGATTGGACTAGGTTTAATCGCGTTCGTAAGAAATCTGTTGGCACGAGGGGGCTTTGTCACTCTTTCTGGCGTACTTCCCAAGCAAGGACATCAAAATGGTCTAGGTTGAACCGCGGTGTTAAGAAATCTTGTTAAAATGAGGAAACTTTGTCACTTGTTTTGGCTTACTTCCCAAGCACAGATATCAAATTGGTATAGGTTTAGATCATTGTAAAGAATCTTCCAACCAATCACGAAGCGAGAATTCTGGTAAAACATAGGTTCATTATTTTCAATTTTTCAATAGTTCAACATCAAGAATCCATACTTTTCTTCATTTGGGTCAATTCTTAGAAGATTTTCCGATCGATTGGTGTAAGAATATTGAAAATCGATCGGAAAACCGCTGAGCTATTAGCGCTCAAAACCTTTCATTTTTCGTGACGCTCGCATTTTTCGATTTTTTGGAATGACATCCTATCTCAAAACTTGCCGTTTAGAGCATTTAAATTTAAATTAATTAATTTTGCTAGTTTGTTTTTCTATTTAGTATTCGTAATAACACTTCATCTGATCGAATCGTGAACAGAAAAGACAGTAGACTTAAGTTTTTTGTGAGCAACTAAACTAAACGAAACTTTCCTTTCCTGAATCCTCGACAAAAAGTTCTCTGTCAAACACTTTCGTTTTCCACTTTCGTTCGCAGTCCCTAATTCTGCGTGGTACCACGGGATTCTCACGCCCAATGGTATATCGAATCGCCTAGTGGTCGCTGTACGTGAAGTCCTCACTGACTCTCCAGTTCATGCTTACTGCTAGCGGCGGGCCATCGTAACATCGAAAATGGATTCACGGCAATTCCTTCTAAATGTGCTAGTGTTACCTACGTTACACTGTGTAACTTCTAGCTTCGTTAGAGCTTCTAGCAGACTGTACCCTCTTGCGTTGGTACATCTAATTCTCCATTCCGCTGCCCAGGCATTGAAGTCACCTCCGATGATGATCGGCCTCCGTCCGATAAGCTCTTCAGTTAGCTCATTCAGCATATAATGAAACTGATCCATAGTCCATCTTGGTGGAGCGTAAAGCCAAGTGTCCACTATAGAGTTATTTTGGTAGAGCAAAAAGCGTAGAGCGTAGAGACTCTACCAGCTGTGTGTACACTATAAGGCATCTCTACCACTTTACCACTCTACCTAGAGAAGTCGTAGAGAAATTCTACGTAGAGCTCTACCACGCACTCTACGGGGTGTGTCCACTGGGGAAACTGTAGAGCGTAGAGTTCAACCAAACACTATGTCAACATAGCGTTTGGTAGAGCTCTACGCTCTATCTAACCTGCTAGATAGAGCTGTAGAGAACAATTTCGCTTTTGAACCGATTTCGCAACATGACGCCATATTTTTCTGATGCAACTGCTGCGAACAAATTGTGTACCTACGTATATACAGCAAAGTGTGCGTAAGATAAATGTCAGAAATGCAGCACATTCACAGGCCAAATGGAAATTCAAGTGAATATTTTATATTTAAGTGAAATTATATGAGGTAGCTTTTTATTATCCAGGAAAGCAATTTTGCATTATGATAGGCCGTTTTTTTGGTAATAATTGACAGGTAGGGTGGTTGTAATTTACACAATGATCGCAAAACTAAGCAAAACATGACAGGACGTCATGCTTTCGTAGCATGGGCTCTATTCTCAGTCACCTTACTGGTCGACTGCTGGACTGCTCGATTGCTCATCTGGTCGACTAGGCTGCTCGGCTGGATTGGTCGACTAGACTGCTCGATTTGATTGCTCGACAGAACTGCTCAACTGGACTGTTGAATTCGACTGCTCGATTGGACTGATCGACTTGACTGCTCGGCTGAACTGGTCGATTGAACTGCTTGACTGATGGACTGTCCAACAATACTGCTCGACTCAACTGCTCGATTTAACTTCTTAACTAGGCTACTCGATTAAACTTCTCGACTGGACTACTCGACTTAACTGCACGACTGGACAGCTTGATTCAACTGCTGGACTGAACCGGTCGATTAAACTGCTTAGTTGGACTGTTCGGTTCGACTGCTCGATTGGACAGCTTGATTCAACGGCTCTATTCAACTGCTCGACTGGACTACTCGACTCAACTGCTCGACTGGACTACTCGACTCAACTGTTCGACTGAATCTCGATTCAACTGCTCGATTCGACTATTCGAATCGGCTACTCGACTCAATTGCTCGACCCGACTGCTCGATTCAACTTCTCGACTAGACTACTCGATGTAACTGCTCGACTCAACTGCTCGACTGGACTACTTGACTGAACAGCTTGATTCAACTGGTCGACTCGACTGCTCGCCTCATTTGCTTGACTCGACTGCTTGATTCGATTGCTTGACTCGCCTGCTCGACTGGATTGCTCAACGCGACATCAAATCGGCTCATTTGAAACAGAAAAACTCGGTACCAGCTTTTCAAAAAGGTTTAGAATGAGGGTTCTTTTCGCTATAGAGCTTGCTAATTTGAAGTTGTGTTGGTGGTTTGTTTTCCCCCAGTTTGAAAAACGTCTTGGAAAAACCAACAGCAGCAGCAACAAATCGCGTGTACGTATACACGGCATAGTGTGCGTACGGTAGCTGTCAGCAATCTCAATGCTAGTCCAGCAGAAAATAACTCTCACTCGGTTTGTTTACATTTTGTAGTTGCGCCGGTTGGGTAGTCGTGCTAAAAACCCGCGCAAAATAGACTTCAGTGTATCCCGGTTTTTGTAAAAATGAGAACCACCCTACTAGGCATAACAAAACTAACGAAAAACGTATTTAAAATAAATTAGTTAATTATTAAAATTATTAAAAGTTTAATTTTACAATTATTGCGAAAATTAGAACCACGCTAACCATCAATTACATCAAAAGAAAGGCCTTTCTGAATGAAAAATTTCTTTTCCGGATACTGAAAGGCCGTTTTCTTCTAATTTCATAGAAGAATATAATTTTCAATTAAATTTCCATTTCCATTTCTATGAAAAATAAAGAAATGTTTGACATTCATCTTATATACACACTTCATATACGCGTATATGTATGCGCGATTTGTTTCCGTCGGTTGCATCAGCAAAACATGACATCCTATTGCGAAATACTTTAAAAACCAAATGGTTCTCTACCGAGTTCTCTACAGCTCTATCTAGCAGGTTAGATAAAGCGTAGAGTATATGTAGAGCTCTACCAAACACAAAACGAACGTGTATACACTTTAGAGTTTTTTGTAGTAGAGAACTCTCCTATAGAGTTGCTGCAGAGCTCTACCAGTGAGCTCTACAGGGTGTATACACTACTCTACCTAACTCTACGTGAGATTTTTCTCTAGCTCTACCTGAAAAACTCTATAGTGGACACTTGGCTTAACAGCTGCATATAAACAGTTACCGTTATCGGGAGGAACACGATACGGTTCCGCAATAATTGCAACATCGCACTTTGCTTCTGTCGTCGACTGCCACAACAGTTGCCGTGCAGTGTCGCAATGATTGTGGTTGATTTGGACTACCTCTATCATTTCTGGCACGCCGCCGCCTTCTTAAACTCTGGGCATCTGGACCCTCCCGTCGCGTGGTCTTTTTCTGCTTTGCAGAGCAAACACCTTGGTGGGTTTTTGGAATTCAGAGCAAAGTGTGACCGCATTTCCTGCATAGCTTAGATCTATCAGGTCCATCGCAGCTGCTCGCCAAGTGGCCAAAGCCCATGCATTTGAAGCATCTCTCCGTTTCTTTACTCGTGCGAGGAATGGCTTTGAGTGGGCACACAGATCATCCCACTTTCACTTTACCCAGCTTCAGAACCCTTTCAGCTGCCATCACCGAGAGTCGTATCGTTGCCGTCTTCGTGCGGCCATACGTTTCCTTTAATCGGATTGCCATCGGTACACCCTGAAGGTACCATTTTTCCATCAGCACCTTCCTTAGCTCTTCTCCTGTTGTGACCTCGTCTAAATTTCTACATAAGACTAGTGACTCTAAGATAAGGCATTCATGTTCGCCTCTTCGCCGAGAGCCTTTTCAATGAGCTCTTTGAAGACTGTGCTCTGGACCGTACTTTATTTCGAACAGCATTTCACCGTCCTGAATGCGCCTAGTCTTCATCACCTTCTCCCCAAGCTCCTTCAGGTCAAGGTCGGCTTTTACTTTCCGGAGGATGTCGGCATATGTCAATTTATCCGTTGCAGCAACGATTAGTGCATCGCCCCTTTTTTTTCTCACAACACTTCTCACTTCCCTTTTCCTTTCGCTCCTTTTCTTTCGCTTTTTTCTCCATCTCTTTCTTTTTTCTCTTTTCGATGGTCTGCCAGTCGCTGTCCTCCTTCTCTTCTGCTGGGCTTTCGAGTTCGTCTTCCTGTACGTTATCTTCCTCCTGGTCGTCCTTACGTTTTTTGTCCACTGGGGATGCCTTGTCCCCTGGTGAGTCACGATCTCGTTTCTCAGTGCGCAGGTTACGAAATGCCCGAACCTGCACTTCGACCTCTACTATGTCAGCTTGTTCTGACAGCGCTAATTCAGCAGTTGCGGCTCTGTTAATCAGCGCTAAGTACTCCCTTTTGGCGGCATTCAGTACAGTTTGAATACCTATCACTTGCTGCTTAATCTCATTGTGGACGTTGCTTCTCGCTTTGACGAACTCGTAAAGGTTAGTGACCCTATCCATAGCCTGTGCCAGCCTCGTGTTTTTGAAATCCTAGAAATCCTCTACTAGACTTCGGTGTAAGCATCTCTGTAAAGTCGCGACCGTCTATGTGCGCTTCTTGCTGCTCAGCAGTAACACTGCTGTTGTTGAAGATTGTTGACACCACACGTTCCAGCACTGACGATCGCAATAATTTTCCGCTTTTTGCAAACACATTTGCATCAATGTCAGTCGTGTCCATCTCACCTTCGTCGTCACCTCTCTGATAGTTTCGTTTGTTTTCCATATTATTGGGTCCCCCCCTCTCCCCATTCGGGCCGCTCCACTCGTCCACTGAATGTGATCCCATGGTACCCATGTATGTATGTATGTATGTTGTATGTATGTATGTATGTTGTATGTATGTTGTATGTATGTATGTATGTATGTATGTATGTATGTATGTTGTTTGTATGTATGTATGTATGTATGTATGTATGTATGAATGTATGTATGTATGTATGTATGTATGTATGTATGTATGTATGTATGTATGTATGTATGTATGTATGTATGTATGTATGTATGTATGTATGTATGTATGTATGTATGTATGTATGTATGTATGTCAGGGTCGTAGCCAAAAATTTTTCTTAGGGGGGGTTTTCCAGAAAAAAATTGACATAGCCTACCCTTAAGGAGTTTATTCAGGAAATGGGGAATTATTTTCAACCATTATACGCTATTTTGGTTTGGGTTCTTCATTTGACAAAAAAATAAAATTCATAGTAAAGAAGGTAAATGTTGAAATTGCGCCTCCCAGTTGACATCGTGGTCGTACGCTGTATATTCCAATCTTTTGCTGGGAGAGACTATTAGAGTCAATAGGATCGAGTCCCTTCCAGGCGCGGCAAAACTCGGGACAAGTTGATCCGGCGAGCAAAATTGAAACGAGAGACTGAATTTTCAGTGAAGGTAGCGAACTTCTTGGCTACGCAGATGACATTAATATTTTAGGCCGAAACTTCGCAACGGCGGAAGCCATCCGCGCTAGCTGAAAGCGGGGGCTAGTAAGATTGGGCTAAAAGTAAATGCGTCGCAGTTCAATGGGATCGCTGGTGGCCGCAGTTAACACAAATAAGGAGATCTTGCGGCGCATTGAACCAGAAAATCGAGTCTACTTTGCCCTTCGTAAAACGCTTCCATCCGCTAGCAAACAATAGCCACCGTATGATGCTGACAAAGTACATAACCCAAGACCGGTAGTTTTTATGGATTTGACGATACTCAGACTCACGGAGGACATGTCCGCACTTGCGGATGATATTTGCGTGTACAATGAAGTCGCTTTTTACGCGGTTTTTACGCAACTATTTTTGCGCGGTTTTCGGAATTTACGCGGTTTTTTTACGCGGTTTTCGGAATTTACGTGGTTTTCGGAATTTACGCGGTTTTCGGAATTTACGCGGATGTGCTCAAAACGTCTATTTTTTCGCGTAGTGTTGAAATCCACAGTTTTTTTACGCGAAATTTTGGTTTTTTTTACGCGGTTTTCGGAATTTACGCGGTTTTTTTACGCGATTTTCGGGATTTACGCGGTTTTGTTTTACGCGGTTTTCGGAATTTACGCGGTTTTTTTACGCGGTTTTGATTTACGCGGGACGTATCCTGCGCGTGAAAAGCGACTTGCGTGTATATGAATCACGAACAGCAGACACAACTTGGGGAGATTACCATCGAACATCTGGTGAAGCATACGGTAAACTACGGTGGACCCGACAGTCATAAGGAAATCGGTTCTATTTAACAACCCCACCAGCACCTAGAACAGAGGGACCCTACGTGCGAGATGGCTCAACTTGGTCTGGAAATTAAATAAAAAGGAAACTTATCCAATTTAATTCTACTATGTATATTTTATTCTTGACAGATACGTGTTTCGCCTTCGACTTGCAGGTTTTCGAACTCGAAAACAGACACTGACGAAGCCTGCAAGTTGTAGGCGAAATACGTATCTGTCAAGAATAGAATATACATAGTAGAATTAAATTGGATAAGTTTTCTTTTGAGGTAGGACTACGTCTTACGGCAAGTTTTGAGGTAGGGTGTCATTCCAAAAAATCGAAAAATGCGAGCGTCACGAAAAATGATAGGTTTTGAGCGCTAATAGCTCAGCGGTTTTCCGATCGATTTTCAATATTCTTACACCAATCGATCGGAAAATCTTCTAAGAATTGACCCAAATGAAGAAAAGTATGGATTCTTGGTGTTGAACTATTGAAAAATTGAAAATAATGAACCTATGTTTTACCAGAATTCTCGCTTCGTGATTGGTTGGAAGATTCTTTACAATGATCTAAACCTATACCAATTTGATATCTGTGCTTGGGAAGTAAGCCAAAACAAGTGACAAAGTTTCCTCATTTTAACAAGATTTCTTAACACCTCGATTCAACCTAGACCATTTTGATGTCCTTGCTTGGGAAGTACGCCAGAGAGAGTAACAAAGCCCCCTCGTGCCAACAGATTTCTTACGAACGCGATTAAACCTAGTCCAATTTGATGTCTGTGTTAGGGAAGTGTGCCAGAAAAAATGACACAAGTTCGTTGTTCCAACAGATCGCAAATTCTTTACTGCGAGACGACTAAACCTCTGCGAACTTGATATCTGTGTTGGAAAAATGTGCTATAGCTGTAGTGTTCGGTTATAATACGACTCTGTATGAATACGCATGCTTGCCGTTTCATTAGAAGTGTAAAGAAAAAATGTGCTGTTGTTAAAATAGGATTGAATTGTTAAAATCCCTTCAACGTGGGAAACCATGGATAATAAAAACAATCTTTAATTTCAGTAAGGTAGCAGGAAAGCAATAATTTGTATTCTTGAATTTGTTAAATTGTTTTCAAATGCACAATCTTTTGAGAATTGAACGTATGCAATGTTACTACTTTGATAAATGTTACATACAACGCGTGTAGCATGTATACATGAAGAATCGAATGATTACAAGCATGAATACCTGCCGCTATCACTACAAAGAGACTTACGTTGTCCTGCGTCACCTATATATGCAGTCGTGTCTTATACACAACCCCTCCGATTTTTATTTAATTTCCAGGTTTCGTATTCTACTAAGACGCTCCAAAAACTTCAGTCAACTTGATCTTGCGATTTGCGCCTTCTGAAACCTGCCTGGGTCTGGGAAATAAGCGACGAGTAACCCAAGATTGAGTTGCATGCAGCCGACTAGTAGAAACAGAACGATATGTATGCTACTGACGACGGCAACGAAGATCATACAACAGTCCCGTAAATTTTCCTGTGCTCTAAGCAATTGGTAGCAAAAATTACAAGCTTCAAGGTGTAGAAGAAATTTTCGTCTGGGGGGGGGGGGGGGGGGTTTGAACCCCCAAACCCCCCCCCCCCCTCGCTTCGCCCATAATATATGTATGTATGTATGTAAGTTTTTTACGAGTAGGGAGATCTTCTGAGCACCTTAGCAGATACGGTACTATCAGACACATTAGAAGACAACTCAGGGAGTGGGGTTTAGGTATCCCGATCCCCCTAATGGAGCGTGAAGATCCCGACCCACTAAAACCCTACTCGAATCTCCAGCCTCAATCCCCCCTGGCACCACCTTATCGGTATTACTTCAGGGAGGGGCTATTGTGCTTAACGCACTCGCTTAAATAACTACTGGGCTATGGTAGTTAGGCTGTTTATTCGCCGTTGATCGGCTCTCCAGCGGTTTTGTAGCTCAAGTACAATCTGGATAGCAGCCGCATTGACCGCTCCCCAGACGTCCGAGGTGGAACATATCCTTTGGACCAAGTTATCCGGAGTAGTGCCGTTCACTGCCATCATGTTACTTCTCGCACCCGCGAAACGAGGGCATATGAAGAAAGCATGTTCTGCAGTTTCCTCAACATCCACCCATTCTGGACACGCGGGTGACTCCGCATGCCCAAACTTGTGCAGATACTGTCTGTAACAACCATGCCCTGACAGAATCTGTGTCAGGTGGAAGTTGACTACGCCGTGGCGCCTGTTGACTCACCCGGATAGTTCCGCGATAAGTCGATGTGTCCACCGACCTTTTGTGGAATTAGACCATGCCCACTACCATGTGGTCATCGAGGCCGATCTTGTGGTACTCCGTATACCTCTAGTTCCACGTTGGTTGACGCACTCTACGTCCTCACTGATGATGATGCCAATAGGCATCATACCCGCTAAGACGCAGATTGCGTCATGTGAAACTGTACGATACCTATACCTGTACTATACCTAAGTATACACTGGACCACATTGGCTAATAGCCCATTACCGCAGAGGTATTAGACCGCTATTAGACCGCCCATTGTCTAATATACCGCAGAGCTATTAGACATCATTCGAGACAATGCCGAAATAGCTGTGGAAGCCTTCTTTCAGGGATAGTCGACGTGGCTCCCGAACTTGAGCTTGTCGACCATGACTTCCAGAAGTTTTAAGGACCGCGTTGATGAAATAGTGCAGTCCCCGACGCTGATATTTGCTTGCTGTACCGACTTGCGGTTGTTCACCACGATAACCTCCGTTTTGTGATGCGCTAGCTCCAGTTTCCTGGATCGCATCCAATCTTCGACAATGCTTATAGAGTGGGCAGCCGTCAACTCAACTTCTCTGGTAGGTTTACCGTAGACTTCCAAGGTGATGTCGTCCACAAAGCCAACTATCACCACCCCTACCGGGAACTTTAGCTTTAACACCTCGTCATACATAACGTTCCACAACACCGGGCCCAGTATGGAACCTTGCCGAACCCCGACGGTGATTGAAACGCACTTCTGACCCTCCTCTGTGTTGTAGCATAGCACACGATTCTGGAAATAATTTTCCAGGATCCTGTACAGCGACATCGGCACTTGGACGTTCCGAAGCGAGTTGAGTATGGAGTCCCAGCTAGCGCTATTAAACGCTTTTCTCACGTCGAACGTGACAACTGCGCAATAACGGATACCTGTCCTCTTGGGCTGGAATGCCACCTCGGCCACAAACAAGATGGCATCCACCGTAGATTTGCCTTTTCGGAAACCGAATTGGTTCCTTGACAGACCGTTTGTACCCTCCGTGTACTGTACAAGTCTGTCAAAGACAACCCTCTCCAGCACCTTGCCGGCAGTATCGAGCAGACAGATCGGCCTATATGAAGAGGGGACACCCGCAGGTTTTACCGGCTTCGGCAACAGCACAAGGTTCTGTCGCTTCCATCTGTCCGGCAAGTGACCATCGTCCAGGCATCTACTCATTACTGCCCCGAATAACTCGGGCGCCTCTAGAATAGCTGCTTTGATGGCCATATTCGTGATACCGTCTGGCCCCGGTGCCTTGCTCACCTTTAGGGTTTTAGCGATATCAATGAGTTCCTCGTTCGTAACCGTCACTTCCTCCCCGACCTCCAAACCGCCGTCGCCCACGTTACTTTGGATGTTCGGCTGGGAGGCCGACCATCCTACGCTATGATCTGAGATACTGGAACGTCGGCCGTGGGACGACTCAGCGGGCTGGGGCCAGGGCCTTGGCTCGTGACGCGGAAAGAGGCCCTCGATGATCCGCTCCAGCATCTCTGGCGATTGCTCAGCGGGCGCCATCACACCCTTGGTCTTTGCCATTACGACTCTGTAGACATCACCCCACGGGTTCGCTTTGGCACTAGCACATAACCTTTCAAAGCAGGCTCGTTTACTAGCTTTTATCCCACTCTTAAGCGCAGCGCGTGCAGCAACAAGTGCTACTCGACATTCAACCCTGCCTTCGTCCGAACGAGCTCTTTGCATAATTCTCGCACGAAAGCAGGCTCCGCGGAGTTCCGCAATTTCATCTGTCCACCAGTAAGCCGGTGACCTGCCATACCTAGGTCGACCTTTCCTAGGCATGGTAGCGTCACACGATCGCGACAGTACCTCAACCAAATGATCAGCGTTCGGATCGGGCATACCGCGATCACCGCACACTCTCCGGATCGCTTCCACAAATACTTCGGGATCGAAGTATGATGTCTTCCATCCATGGGTGGTTGGAGTGTTGGCTCTACTCGCCACCTGCCGCCTCGTTATCTGGCCGACACCATAGCGGACCGCCTGATGGTCACTGTGAGTGTAGCCATTGTCTACCCTCCAGTCTCCTATCAGACCAGGACTGCCGAATGTCACGTCGATGATAGACTCCGCACCGTTCCTACTGAAGGTACTTGTGGTGCCGACGTTGGCCAAATCTACGTTGAGCTTTGCCAGAGCCTCAAGCAGAATCCGGTCCCTATGGTTCGTGCGACGACTTCCCCACTCTACCGCCCAAGCGTTGAAGTCGCCCGCCACAACCACCGGCTTTAGACCAGTCAGCACAAGTGATACTCGGTCTACCATCTGCGTAAACTGCTCGATAGACCATCTCGGCGGAGCATAACAGCTGTAGTAGAACACTCCACCCACTTTGGCAACCGCAAATCCCTCGTCTGCAGTTGACACAACCTCTTGAACCGGGAACCTGCTTGTCGTCCATATAGCCGCCGTCCCGAACCCATCCGACACCCAGTTGCCATTTCCGGCAGGGACGCGATATGGGTCCGAGATGATGACAACGTCCGTTGCCGACTCGGAAACTGCTTGGTGTAACAGCTGCTGAGCCGTGCTGCAGTGGTTCAGGTTGAGTTGTGTCACTTGCACTATGATCGTGGCTTGGTCGCCGGCACACCAGCCGGGCACCTTGGACCTCCCGTTACGTGCTTTGCGTCCCTTTTACCGGTACAGATCATGCATTGGGGAGGCTCCGCGCAGTTCCTTGCTTTATGGCCAGCCCTGCCACATCTCCTGCACAATTGGCTCCTATCTGGTCCTTTGCAGTTCCAGGCCTTATGCCCGTGCTCGAACCATCGGAAGCAAGCCTCCGATTGCTTCCACCATCCACTCCACTTTGCTCTTTGAGGGCCTGTACGACCTCACACACATCGGTGATCTCATCCAGGTTTTTAAGCTGGAGAGTCATTTCTGGTGTGAGAGCACGTACCTGCACTCCTTCTGCTATCGACTTGTATGCGGAACTCTTCTTGGTGGCGTCCTTCTTCAACTCAAGGATCATTTCGCCCGTGCGTGAGCGGCGGATGCTCCGCACGTCCGCGTTCCTCTTTTCTGCCTCTTGGCCGTGACCTCGATCCACGGGCCACCCGTCTTGGTGTTTCCCGCTGCTTGGTCCACCAACTCGCTAGCCTGAGGGCTTTTACCGATCAGGCGTTTTTTGGTCCACCAGGGGTGCCATCCCCCGGGGACTGTCTCAGACGCTTAGCAGATGCCTTACCGCTGTTGATAGCGCTCTCCGTGGCTTCCAGGGCCACGTTGCGACACGCCGTCAACGAGCAGGCATCCGTTTGTACCGACTTCGACGCCTTCACGGTCTTCACGTCTCCTACATGCGCCACGAGGTCGTTGTGCACTTTGGTCGCAGCACACAAGGTTCTCCGAAGCACGAGCAAGCTCTGCTTCAAGTCCTTGGAGAAATTGCCGCGACCTGACGTGAACTCGATGATTAAATCGAGCTGCTGTGACGCGGCTACCACTTTGGGTAGTTCCTCCCTATTCTTTCCCATCGCCTTGATTAGCGATGGGCCGTTCATCGCTGTGTCTGGCGTGGCAGGCGTACGGCTGCTCTTGCCACCCACACTAGCACTTCGGGTTGCATCCTTCTCCACCCTTGGTGGAGAACGCTGGATGCCTCCCCTCGCGAACGGGTTTTTCGCCGTATCTGCACTTGCTGTAAATTTGTTTAAAAGACTCATTTTGATTCTAAAGGGTCCCCCTTCAAGCCGCTATCCAAACCCATTTGAAGTAGTCGCTTTAATGATCCCATGGCGATCTATGGAACAGGGAGAACCATGCGAGGGTTGGGGCAGCGCCTTATGGGCAACTGCACCTCAGAGCCAGATCGGCGTAAATCAGGAAAAAGCATCTGAACCTACTCCCGCCCGGTGGTGGCCGGTCGATAGATTTGGAACGTACTTGAAGGCCTGCCAGGTTTTACGGGACGGAGACACATGAACCGTTTGCCACCTCGCCGTTTCAAGTCGTTATCACGTGACTTTACTAGGGGAGCTCGTCGCAAATGCCAGCCCTAAGTCGTGTTGTATATCGTGTCCGAATCATGTCCAATAACATAGCCGCCAGTTTACCGAAGTTGAAACCTTACTGGCATCGGCCCCAATGGGTCCCAACGGACCGTTCAGACACCTGGTAGACCAGAAGTTTAAGGTCTAGGTGTCCCTCTCTCCCTGTCTGTTTGCAACCACGGGTCCAACCAGATACCAGTATGTATGTATGTATGTATGTATGTATGTATGTATGCATGTGTGCATGTATGTGTCTATGTATGTGTCTATGTATCTATCTGTGTATATGTATGTATGTATGTATGTATGTATGTATGTATGTATGTATGTATGTATGTATGTATGTATGTATGTATGTATGTATGTATGTATGTATGTATGTATGTATGTATGTGTGCATGTATGTGTATATGTATCTATGTGTGTATATGTATGTATGTGCGTATATGTATGTATGTGCGTATATGTGTGTGTGTGTGTGTCATGGGCGTAGCGACGGGGGGGGTTTGGGGGTTCAAACCCCCCTCCCAGACGAAAATTTGTTCTATACTTTCAAGCTAGAAATTTCACAGCCAGCTGTTTAGAGCACAGGAATATTTACGGGGCATGTTGTACGATCCTCATCGTCGTCAGCAGCAGCTTAGAGCCGGGTTGG
Source organism: Sabethes cyaneus (assembly GCF_943734655.1). Classification (NCBI taxonomy): domain Eukaryota; kingdom Metazoa; phylum Arthropoda; class Insecta; order Diptera; family Culicidae; genus Sabethes; species Sabethes cyaneus. The sequence continues at coordinate 118,780,983 of NC_071354.1, read as the reverse complement.
TTTTTACTGTTTTGAAGCTCTATTCAACTCGATCTTGGGTTACTCGTCGCTCATTTCCCTGGCGTCTCAAAAGTCGCAATTTTTTTAATTAAAAAATAAAACCCGATTTAATCCACCTAGTGGTGAAAGGAACCTTTGTTATACGGTCTTACTTGCTATTTGAGATAGAAATCGACACGTTTTCGGAACATAATTCATCTATTGGTCAACGTTGCGTAATGCGTTGGTTTACATAAAATTTTTGAAAATGCAATAAGTTTACAAATTTTGAACAAAATAGGAACACTTTTAAATTTTGATAGATCCTTTTTTCATGAAATTGCTGAGTTGTGATTAATTTGAGTAAGTGCAAATAAAAGTAAGAGGAAATCTTATTCTTTAACATATACATTGCCTAGTAAAGGTCTAGTTTATAGGTTTTTGAGCTATGCATAATTTCCGGTAATGCCATTCTATTTGATTCATATCAATAGAGTTTTCTAGAATAATTTTCATCAATTTTTATTAACCTTCGGTTATTCACGCTGTTGTATTTTGTACAACACGTGTAGGTTTTTCAACGCCATATTGTTATAAAGTTACAAATCGTTGTTTAACTAACGTATATTCTTCAATAAACTTATTCTGAGCAAAATGTCATAATTATTCAATGCATTAATAATTTAAATTGTTGGGAAAATAGATCAGCATAAACCGCCATCACAGAAACGAAGCAATCAGCAAGCGAGGTGTAGCGCAATTGACCCCAAGTGGAATTTTCTCTCGTTTCTCCATATGGAAAAATGGTGTCTGTGTGCAGCAAAACTACCCAATGTAAAATGTTTAAAATGTATCCGTCTGCTGGTCTGCTAAACAAGCAAATATAGAGGTATATTATATTCAGCAAAATTGTGTATTTTTATCATTTGTACAACTTTGTAATACATGAAAAAGTCATACTACAATTACAAAAAGAGCAAAAATATAAAACCTGATTTTACAAAGTCATATACAATAAATAAGATTTTTCTATCTTAGCTGCAGAGATGGAAGGTTACTGTCTTTAGCAAAATTTCTTGTAATAATATGCTCTATAACTTTGCAGAACACATCAATGTGTTACATTGACACTAAAGAAAAATAATTTTTTATTCACTTTTAGGGGATTAATCAAAATTTAGATTCCACCAGACGATAGAGCTTTTAATTTCAAGAAACTATTCTAAAGGTTCGATAAACCTAAGACCAAGTTTTCCCAGTCAAAACTCTAGTAGGGTAACCAACCTATTTTGGACCCCTTCAGCAGCTGTACATAATTTGGACACTTCCATTTGATTTTGCTGTAAGTGTCCAAATTATGTACAGCTGTTGAGGGGGTCCAAAATACGTTGGTTACCCTACGCATGTTTTCTTTGGTTTGAGGCTATTGTGCGCGCGAGTAACTGTGTTACAAAAGTTGGCGCGAGTGTTCGAGGGTTAATATCTTTTGACCGCTACAACCAATTCTTATGAAGTTTTGCATATATATTCGTAGTGTCAAAACCTCTCGTTTGATATTAAAATAATTGAAATTAGGTAAATTATCTTGGTTAAAATCATTATAAATTTTTGTTCATTTTGGTGTGGTGTATACGGTTGCTCATAACTTTCAAATTAAACGTCCAATCAAAAAACCATTCAATAGTGATCTATTAGCATATATTATCTTTCAAATGAGACTAATAGCGCATAAATCGGTTTGGCCATCTCTAAGAAACAGGCGATAATTATTACCTTGTCAAAACAGATTTTTTAAGCATAACTTTCAAACTACTTGTTTGCTTTCCATTAAAAATTCCTCAATAATTTAGCTTTAATAAGAGCTTTCATTTGATACTAAGATCGCTGAAATCGGTCATGTAGTTCTAGAGAAACCCTTGTCACGTATTTTTCACATTTTTGCTTATAACTTTTAAACGAAACGTCGTGTCACGAAGCAACTCAATAGTGATTTACTAGACAATAATACCTTTCAAACAAAAGTAATAGCGAACGATTCGGTTCAGCCATCTCTGAGAAACAGGCGATAGAAAAAATCATTACATACATACACACACACACACACACACACACACACACACACACACACAGACATTGCTCAAATCGACGAACCCTATCGATTGGTATATGTGACTTTGTCCTCCGGGCCTCGGATCAATTTTGTGTTTTTCGACCAATTTTTAAACCTTTGTTATAGTATAACAAAAATAAAACCTGATTTAATCCACCTAGTGGTGAAAGGAACCTTTGTTATACGATCTTACTTGCTATTTGAGATAGAAATCGACACGTTTGGCTTACATGAAATTTTTGGAAATTGAATAAGTTTACAAAATTTGAACAAAATAGAAGCACTTGCAAATTATGATAGTTCTTTTTCTCATGAAATTGCTGAGTAAGTTGTTACTAATGCGGGTAAGTTCAAGTAAAAGTAAGTTGTAAGAAGAAATATTATTCTTTAACATATACATTGCGTAGTAAAGGTCTAGTTTATAGGTTTTTGAACTATGCATAATTTCCTGTAATGCCATTCTATTTGATTCACAACAATAAAGTTTTCTTGAATAAATTTCATCAATTTTTATTAACTTTCGGTTACTCACGCTGTTGTATTTTGTACAACATGTGTAGGTTTTTGAATGCCATTACAAATCGTATATTACGTATATACTAACGTATATTCTTCAGTAAACTTGTTATGAGCAAAATGTCCGAATTATTGAATACATTAATACTTTAAATTGTTAGGAAACAAGATTAGCATAAACCGACATCACAGAAACGAAGCAAGTAGCATGTGAGGTGTACCGCAATTGACCCCAACTGGAATTTTCTCTCGTTTCTTCACATGGAAAAATGATGTCTGTATGCAGCAAAACTACCAGCAAATGTAAAATGTTTAAGATGTATCCGTCTGTTGGTAATCGAGTAATTCGGGGTCAAAATCAGGCTGTTTTTACAATTAAAGTTCTACAGTTCCTAAACAAGCAAACATAGAGGTATACTAAATTCAGCAGAGTTGTGTATTTTTATTATTTGTACAACTTTGTAATACATGAAAAAGTCATACAACAATTACAAGAAGAGTTAGAATAGAAAAACTGATTTTACAAATTCATATACAATAAATAAGATTTTTCTACCTTCACTGAAGAGATAGAAGCTTACTGTGCTCAGCAAAATTTCTTGTAATAATATGCTCTAAAAGTTTGCAAAACATATCAATGTGTTGTATTGAAACTGAAGGAAAATAATTTGTTCATTTCACTTTTAAGGGGATTAATCAGAATACAAATTCTACCAGACGATAGAGCTTTCAATTTTAAGAAACTCTTCCAAAGGTTTGATAAACTTAAAACCAAGTTTTCCTAGTCAAAAGTCTATTGCGCACGTTTTCTTTGGTTTGGGCTATTGTGCGCGCAAGTAACCGTGTTATAAAAGTTGGCGCGAGTGTTCGAGGGTTAATATCTTTTGACCGGTAAAACCAATTCTTATGTAATTTTGCATATATATTTCTAGTGTGAAAACCTCTCGTTTGATATTAAAATAATTGAAATTAGGTAAATTATCTTGGTTAAAATCATTATAAATTATTGTTAATTTTGGTGTGATGTATTCGATTGCTCATAAATTTCAAATTAAACGTCCAATCAGAAAACTATTCAATAGTGATCTATCTGGCTATATTACCTGCCAAATGAAACTAATAGCGTGTAAATCGGTTTGGCCATCTCTGAGAAACAGGCGTTCATTTGTACCTAGTCAAAACAAGTTTTTCAAGGCTAACTTTTAAACTGCTTGTCCGTTTTCAATAAAACTTAGCTAAATGTTTAGTAATAGTAAGAGCTTTCGTTTGGTACTAATATCGTTAAAATTGGTTGCGTGGTTCCGGAGAAAACCGTGTCACGTAGTTTTCACATTTTTGCTTATAACTTTCAAACGAAAAGTCAGACCACGAAACCATTTAATTGTGATATACTAGGCAATAATACCTTTCAAACAAAAGTAATAGCGGTCGAATCGGTTCAGCCATCGCCGAGTAACAGGCGATAGAAAATTCGGAGCGAACACACATACACACATACACACATACACACATGCATACACACACACACACAGACATTGCTCAGTTCGTCGAACCCTATCGATTGGTATATGTGACTCGGCCCTCCGGGCCTTGGATCAATTTCGTGTTTTTCGACCAATTTCTAAACCTTTGTTATATAGTATAACAAAGGTAAAAATGTCCCTTTAGACCTGAACGAGCCATCTCGCACGTTGAGTACCTCTGTTCTGGTTGCCGGTGGGGTTGTTGTGAAAAACGTTTTCCTTACGACCTGTCCGGTACACCGTGGCTTACCGATTTTCGCCAAATGTACGTCTCCCGAGCAGTATCTATTTATTTATTAACTTTTTACCTTTGTTATACTATATAACAAAGGTTTAGAAATTGGTCGAAAAACACGAAATTGATCCAAGGCCCGGAGGGCCGAGTCACATGTACCAATCGATAGGGTTCGACGAACTGAGCAATGTCTGTGTGTATGTATGTGTGTATGTGTGTATGTGTGTTCGCTCCGAATTTTCTATTGCCTGTTACTCGGAGGTTACTGAACCGATTCGACCGCTATTACTTTTGTTTGAAAGGTATTATTGCCTAGTATATCACTATTAAATGGTTTCGTGGTGTGACTTTTCGTTTGAAAGTTATAAGCAAAAATGTGAAAACTACGTGACACGGTTTTCTCCGGAACCACGCAACCAATTTTAACGATATTAGTACCAAACGAAAGCTCTTACTATTACTAAACATTTTGCTAAGTTTTATTGAAAACGGACAAGCAGTTTAAAAGTTAGCCTTGAAAAACCTGTTTTGACTAGGTACAAATGAACGCCTGTTTCTCAGAGATGGTCAAACCGATTTACGCGCTATTAGTTTCATTTGGCAGGTAATATAGCCGGATAGATCACTATTGAATGGTTTTCTGATTGGACGTTTAATTTAAAAGTTATGAGCAATCGAATACACCACACCAAAATAAACAATAATTTATAATGATTTTAACCAAGATAATTTACCTAATTTCAATTTTTTTAATATCAAACGAGAGGTTTTCACACTACGAATATATATGCAAAATTACATAAGAATTGGTTTTACCGGTCAAAAGATATTAACCCTCGAACACTCGCGCCAACTTTTATAACACGGTTACTTGCGCGCACAAGAGCCCAAACCCAAAGAAAACGTGCGCACTAGAGTTTTGACTAGGAAAACTTGGTTTTAAGTTTATCTAACCTTTGGAAGAGTTTCTTAAAATTGAAAGCTCTATCGTTTGGTAGAATTTGAATTTTGATTAATCCCCCCAAAAGTGAAATAAATAAATTATTTTCCTTCAGTTTCAATACAACACATTGATGTGTTCTGCAAACTTTTAGAGCATATTATTACAAGAAATTTTACGGAAATCAGTAACCTTCTATCTCTTCAGTGAAGGTAGAAAAATCTTATTGTATATGAATTTGTAAAATCAGTTTTTCTATTCTAACTCTTGTAATTGTTGTATGACTTTTCCATGTATTACAAAGTTGTACAAGTAATAAAAATACACAACTTTGCTGAATTTAGTATACCTCTATGTTTGCTTGTTTAGGAACTGTAGAACTTTAATTGTAAAAAATAACCTGATTTTGACCCCGAATTACTCTATTACCAGACGGATCTATAACAGACGGATATATCTTAAACATTTTACATTTGCTGGTAGTTTTGCTGCATACAGACACCATTTTTCCATATGAAGAAACGAGAGAAAATTCCAGTTGGGGTCAATTGCGGTACACCTCACATGCTACTTGTTTCGTTTCTGTGATGTCGGTTTATGCTAATCTTGTTTCTTAACAATTTAAAGTATTAATGCATTGAATAATTCTGACATTTTTCTCATAACAAGTTTACTGAAGAATATACGTTAGTATATACGTAATATACGATTTGTAACTTTATAACAATATGGCATTCAAAAACCTACACATGTTGTACAAAATACAACAGCGTGAGTAACAGAAGGTTAATAAAAATTGATGAAATTTATTCAAGAAAACTTTATTGTTGTGAATCAAATACAATGGCATTACAAGAAATTATGCATAGTTTAAAAACTTATAAACTAGACCTTTACTACGCAATTCATTTTACAACTTACTTTTACTTGCACTTACCCTCATTAGTAACAACTTACTCAGCAATTTCATGAGAAAAGGAACTATCAAAATTTATAAGTGCTTCTATTTGGTTCAAATTTTGTAAACTTATTCAATTTCCAAAAATTTCATGTAAACCAAACGTGTCGATTTCTATCTCAAATAGCAAGTAAGACCGTATAACAAAGGTTCTTTTCACCACTAGGTGGATTAAGTCAGGTTTTTCAATGGGGCTTTCAACCAGTGGTTGTTTCGCCCCAAAAGTAGCATCTATTACCCTTGATTCATGCACCTCCGCTGCTCTTAGCTTTCAGCTTGTACTCCAAATGTCGTCCGCAAAGGCGCGTATGCCCTGCATCAGTATTGTCATATCTATAAAAACTATCGGTCTAGTAGGGTTTTCGTACGGTGGTTTATGCCTTTTGATCGTAGCGTTTTGCGAAGGGCAAAGCAGGTTCGATGTCCTGTTTGAATACGCCGCTTGTTTTATCTGAGATTGAGTGCGACGGAATCTGTTACTGGATTCTCTGCGAGACAAATAGCTTTGTTAAATGTAAGAATATTAGAACAATGTAACGTCCGTATAAATAGAATACTGTTGTCCGAGATAGTTTAGTTTAGTTTAGTTTAGATGGTAAAGTACAATCATGCGGTATTTTATTCTTCCAAAAATTTGTCCTGTTTCGCTGTTCATTGTAAGCTGATACTATTCGTCTTTTGGCCCACAGGATAAGTTCAAAGATAGTGGGTAGGGCTCCGTAGCCGCAAGGTTACCGAGTCTGCTTTGACAAGCGAGTGGTCGTGGGTTCGAATCTTAGTAAAATCAAGCCATTCGATGTCAAGTGACTTTAGCATGGGTTTATTCTCAGGCCTCTCCATTTTACCCTTCCTTCGTGCTGAATTCTATATTTATCCTCTGAAGCCTCTTGACAGTGTAAATGTCCCTCCTATAGTTAAGTGTACTGGTCAGAGGTACGATTGAGTCCTCGCCAGGGACGGCTATAATATGGGATAGTGCCGGCAGCGAGGAATTAGTGGGTAAAGTAGATCAAGCTTTGAAGGAAGGGTAAACCCCAATACACGCAAGCACGCATACAATTTAAAATAAGCATATCGCTCACTCAATAGCGATTATAGCAAAAAGAAATGCAGTGCAGGTCATACAGCAAACACCCGGGCGATATTACAATAGATCAACTATACTGGTCGCAGTAATGAGTCCACACATGGAAAAAAAAGTGGGTATCGTTCTTTCATCTGCGGATTTGTGCTGTCCGTAATTGGTGAACAGCAACACCGCTGAATCTTCTTATTTGTGTTGTCCACGGCTATCAGCGATCCCACATACGCGAACTCGTCTACCTCTTTTGGTTCGTCGCCGTCAACGATTACCGTCCGCGTTTCGTTTCGTTTGAGCTTTTGTCATTCATGTATTTCATCTTCGACGCATTTATTTTGGGCCGAATCCTCCTAGCCACTGCTTTCGGTTTAGCGCAAATGGTCTCTGCAGTGGCAAAGTTTCTGGTTTAAATATCAAAGTCACCTGCGTAGCCAAGAAGCTTGCTGCCTTTACTGAAAATCAAATCACCGGTTTCGAAATCTGCTCGTCGGATCACTTCAATAGCGAAGTTTAAAATCATGCAGATAAGTTGTTAACAGCACCTTCACTGCGTCTCGAAGAGACTCGATCCGATGGACTCTAATAGCCTCTCCCAGCCGAGATTCGAACATACGACTTATCTCAATGCCAACTGGGATGCAAAATTTTAACATTTGGCTTCTATTATTTCAATATTATCTTTTTAGTCAAAAGAACACTAACTTTTAACCAAAGTAGCTTTTAACTGAAAATAATTCCCCATTTCCTGAATAAACTCCTTACGGTTAGGCTATGTCAATTTTTTTTGTAAAACCCCCCCGGGGAAACTTTTCTGGCTACGCCCATGGTGTGTGTATGTATGATGTGTATGCGTGTATAATTTGCAGTTTTGTAATTTGCATTGAAGTACAGGAAAAGTGATGAAGAGCAATTCCAGCTCAACTTACAAAACGGTTTGATTCGACTATTTTTGATTGAAATGAAATTTTACTGACATGTTGGATACCACGCAAGGATTCATTTTCCATGAAACTTATTTTTTTTCGTCAAGCATAATTTTTCAAACGGGCGTATTTAGAAATGAGATTATTATGTTTTTTAAAATTCATATCTCAGAATCTACTTATTTGTTCAAACTGACGTCAAAGAAAAAGTTGTCGAAGATTAAGTGTATTTTCAATAAAAAATTACATTGGAAGAAAGCCTAAATTATGCTCTAAAATCTGGTGAAATGTTATCGATACGGACACTCCTTCGAATTTAAAAAAAAATCTTCAAAATTTGACAAAATATTCTAAAATACCCAAGTTTTACTTTCTTTCCATAAAACTCAAACAAAATCAAATTCTACGTATAATTTTGATCAAAATATTGACCAAACCTCGTGATTTTAGTCATGACCTTGAAATGCGGTCAGGCATATATTAATATATTTTTTTTGAAACGATGGTTCTACAATTGATGAAGGAACGGTAAGGGAAAGTAATGAAGAAGGATTTTTTTTGAGTTTTTAAAAACATAATAAAACCTCATTTAAACGCTTGACGAAAAAAATAAGTTTCATGGAAAATGAATCCTTGCGTGGTATCCAACATATCGGCAAAATTCATTTCAATCAAAAATAGTCGAATCAAACCGTTTTGTTAGTTGAGCTGGAATTGCTCTTGTATTTCAGTTCACTTTTCCTGTATTTCAATGCAAATTACAAAACATACAAACATACGCACATACACACATACATATATACATACATACATACATACACACATTCATACAAACATACATACATACATACATACGTCCATACATACATACATTATATACAATCGAATTGACTGATACATTTTGGCTTTGCACGTACAGTGCTTGAGTGTTAAAGTTTGAATAACTTTTGAAGGAATCATCCGATTTTCAATAACTCGGTTTCGTTTGACAGATCCCAACAATAATTTTCAAATAATAATAAATTGTGAAGTATTTCCCATTGAATTAATGCTTATAGTAACAAAAATATGTTCTATATACTTTTGAATCATATTTCTTTATGTACCTTTCAAACCACAAGCCCGATCATCATGAAATTTGGAAGTTTAGGTTTTGAAAGGCTCCCCTTTCATATGCAATCAATTTTGTTCAAATCAGTTTAGGGACTTATGAGATAATGTAGTCTCATATTTTTCGTATTTTTACATTTTTACATTACATAACTTTTGAACTAAAAGTCCGATCAGTATGAAATTCAATCGCGACCTATGGGGCATCTAGACCTTTCATTTGACACTAAGAACATTAGAATCACACACACACACACACACACACACACACACACACACACACACACACACACACACACACACACACACACACACACACACACACACACACACACACACACACACACACACACACACACACACACACACACACACACACACACACACACACACACACACACACACACACACACACACACACACACACACACACACACACACACACACACACACACACACACACACACACACACACACACACACACACACACACACACACACACACACACACACACACACACACACACACACACACACACACACACACACACACACACACACACACACACACACACACACACACACACACACACACACACGCACGCACACACACAGAAAATGCTCAGTTTTCGAAACTGAGTCGAATGGTATATGCCATTCGGCCCGCAGGACCTTCTTTCCATTTCCGGTTTTTCGAGTGATTTCTATACCTTTATACTATATATTTATATAGTAGAAAGGCAAAAAGGTGTATTTTTGATCTTAATTTTCTTAATTACAAAATTTCCGAATATCCAGGTTAGTCTCATACAACCGGTGCTTACAGAGAATCGTTTCGTATGGTAATTTAACATCGTTTGCTTTCGTGTCTCGTTCGTTGCATTTTTCTGACAGCGGTTGTTTTAGAAGGCCATTTTGAATTCATTTGAGCACACTTAGCAATGGTGTGTTTACAAACCGGAACTTTTATTGAAATCTTATAAATGTGCATTTTAATCGTGAAATCGGTTACCTAGAAACATCGCGCGTTATTTCTATCAATTGATGATTATCAAATATCAAAAGCTTGATAGTTTTTATACAGCTTCCTCCTTTCCTTCAGAGTTTTTAAGCAAGTTCTATGATCGAAGGATGCCAAAAGGTATCTCGCACAGTGAATGTTGTTGATGAATTGCCAAATAGACATACTTGTCTCAGGACAACATTCGTGCATAGCAACAAATGTCAATCGGTATTTAATAACTGACCGCGAGTGATTTCGAACGAATCAAAACAGTGATCGCACCACATGCCTCGGTGGTTCCAGATTAATTCCTTTCTACTAACAACAACTCCTTCCTGTAACACTTGACGATTCTTCGGTCTCTAGTAGCAGTAAGTGTCGGACTAACATTCCTTTCCCTCCCAAATTGACCTGCATGGGCGTGGCCAGCTTTGCTATTTTTCATCACAAAGAATTAGATCACCAGAAAATGCACACTGAGAATGATCTGCTACTCTCAAGCATCATTCTGATGGATCTTTGTGCAATCTCAGCTGATCTAGATCAATCGCGGGCAACTCACGGGCGGTCAAACTATGCTATGCTACCCCAGGAAAAAAATGTAAACATTGTACGCAATACATTGTTGTGAATTTTACTAGTAAATAAGTATTTTGATGAATAAGGAACGGATATTTAAAAATATAGTCAAGTTAATTATAAATGTTCCCGAGATATCAAAAAATAATTATTGTGGCAGTAGAAAGACTAGGTCACACCGCTAGGTGAATTAATTTGGGTTCTTGAGTTTTGATGTATAGATTTTAAAATAATAGGTCATTTGCTAGCCTGTCGAAATTCCCCCAAATTACTCAACTATCGGATGAAGACAAGACCAAAAATGCGTTATGCGTTAGATTTACTACACATTTTAGCGTTTTAAAAAATAAACCCTAAGTTCTGCGTACGCAAACTTAAAGTACATTGAACGACTATAATAAACATAATTTTAAAAAAGCACTGTAAAACCAAGGTGGGTGATTTTACAACAGTTAGCGGTCTTGCTTTGTTTTTATGTCGGAGACGTAAAAATTAAAAACCTAATGCAGGGTACAGTCGTTGTCAAATTATTCAAATTATATAATTATATATAATTTATACATATTTCATTAGTTACACTTTTTTTCAACAATTTCAGTCAAAGTGGTTCGTTCATATGGACTAAAAGGTAGTACAAGTTCCTCCTTCACGTATCCTCCAGATCAGCTCTACAGCACACCAGGTAACGAATATTGTTATATGTATATATGTATATAGGTCAGTCAACGGGAAATTGACAGTCACGTTTTTTTTTGAGGTTATTGTTGGAAATCGGATGATATGAATTTTTAAGTATAGCGATCCGGGAGATGGTGCAAAAACCAAAAATGTTAATTCATCAAAATGTATTATGGAAACTGGTGACCCAAATTCAAAATGATGTGAAAGATAACATATTTATTCATAACTTAGAATGGAACACAGATAATACTAGTGAACTATTTAAGCCTAACTAGGGTTTCAAAATTCGCGATCAAAAATACTCGGAAATAAAATTCTAAAATCTAAAAAATGTCCCATATGAACCAACCCAAACAAGAAATCGCTTCAACTAGGGTAGATGCTCCAGTAGTCGCGTAACTAAGTACAATATGACTACTTTTTCCTTGTTTATTGAGCTCTATGCTTCAATTACTTTTTTGGGATAAGAATTTATCAAACACAAGGTATTTGTCACAAGGCGTTGTACAAGAAGCTTTATAAAGAAAAAAACCTGATTTAATCCACCTAGTGGTGAAAGGAACCTTTGTTATACGGTCTTACTTGCTATTTGAGATAGAAATCGACACGTCTTCGGAACATAATTCATCTATTAGTTAACGTTGCATTGTGCGTTGGTTTACATAAAAATTTTGGAAGTTGAATAAGCTTACAACATTTGAACAAAATAGAAGCACTTACAAATTTAATAGTTCTTTTTCTCATGAAATTGTTGAGTAAGTTGTTACTAATGTGGGTAAGTGCAAGTAAAAGTAAGTTGTAAGAAGAAATATTAGTCTTTAACATATACATTGCGTAGTAAAGGTCTAGCTCATAGGTTTTTGAACTATGAATAATTTCCTGTAATGCCATTCTATTCGATTCACATCAATAAAGTTTTCTTGAAAAAATTTTAATAATTTTTATTAAGCTTCGGTTACTCGCGCTGTTGTATTCTGAACAACATGTGTAGGTTTTTGAATGCCATATTTACCAATCGTTGTTTAACTAACGTATATTCTTCAATAAACTTGTTATGAGCAAAATGTCTGAATTATTCAATGCATTAATACTTTTTTTTGTATGCCAGAAGGGCATTGGGTTAAAAGGCCACTGCGACAGTCTTAATGATCGTCTTTTGTGGCAGGCCCCGATTGCTGTACACAGTTTACGGATCGCTCATACCCATTGATGGAGTTGAGCGGAATAGTTGTAATCCTGTGCCCCAATTCGGTACTACATGGTTTATAAAGCCAATGACCGTTTTGGGATTTAGGCTCCATACCTGATATGGAGTAAGAAGGAAACTTCCTAAGAAGTTGTGCCTTGATAATGCAAGGGCTCCGCAATAGCAGAGCAGATGCGCTGAACTTTCAGGTTCAGAGTTACAAAAGCGGCAGGTGCCAGATGATACCTTGCCGATATTCTTTAAATGATAAAGAGCGGGGCTGTGTCCTGTTAGGAGTCCCGTGATCGTGCGTAGTTCACTACAAGTTAAATGGAGTAGTTTTTTAGCTACTGCAGGGTTTGGGTAGATAAACTGTTTAGCTTGTCTACAACCCTGTGTTTGATTCCAACGGGATGCTATTTCTAGCTTTTCCCATGTCATCAGTTCGCCTTTCACGGCGGATGTGGAGGTGCCCAGAAACGGTTCAGGACCAATAAATTGCTGAGCTGATCCTTGTCTTGCTAGGTTGTCAGCAAATTCATTGCCCTCGATTCCGCAGTGACCGGGCACCCAAAGTAATAAAACTTTGTTTTGGCGGGAGAGTTCCCTCAATGCTGTGCTGCACTCCCAAACTAATTTGGACACGCATTTGGCGGACTTGAGAGCCAGTAGTGCTGCTTGGCTGTCCGTGAAGATACCGATTTTCGCATGCCTGTACTTTCGTTTCAAGCATATTGTCGCACAGATGTATATGGCATATACTTCTGCTTGAAAAACGGTGGGCCACTTTCCTAATGAGATAGTTTCCCTGATGCCGGGTCCGTAGACTCCGGAGCCTGTGCAGGCCCCCATTTTTGAACCATCTGTAAAAAACCCCGAATTAATCCACCTAGCGGCGTGACCTAGCCTTTCTACTGCCACAATAATCATTATTTAATTTCTCAGGAACATCTATAATTAACTTGACTATATTTTTAAATATCCGTTCCGTATTCCTCAAAATCCTTATTTGCCAGAAAAATTCACAACGTATTGCGTAGAATAATTATATTTTCTTTCCTTGGGTGCGTAAATACTTTAAGCGTCATTTATGTCATTTGATGAACACCTTATTTAGTTTTATAATCGGTTGGCCTTAACTTTCGGGTTTCAGAGCCACATACGAAACTTGTTTCGAACTGACAATATGAAATATGTGTTCATAGCAGATTTTTTGATATTTTTTTATGAGTGGTTTTTTTAGTGGTTTTATGGGGTAGATTTTTTTTGATATTTTGATATTAATACCATGCGTTCGAAAGTTAGCATCTTTAAAAAACAAGAGTTCAGAAAAATTATTATTATACTTCGCTTTTTTCTTAGCTGGCGCTCCTTCAGATAATTATTTTTGCATGAAAATCAAAACTTAAGCTTCTTTTGAATGTACTTTCATGAAAAGATAGATAGTAGAACTTGATCACATCGTTTTTACAATGTTAGAGGGTTAGGAAAACAAGATGAGGTCGAAAAATAGTGCAAAAACTGCGCCATAAACATGCTTGAGAATGAGAAATATGATCAATATGATTTCCAGTGCTTGTCATTTTTGATTTATTAATAAAATATGATACATGACATAAGACATCTGTCGTTTAAAATGTCACTAACGAAAACAAATCTTACAAAGTTACTACCGTGCAACGTTTACTTCCTATTTTTCATATAACATTTCTAAGCTCTAGTATCTATGGATTGAAAAGAGCATCTATTAATGCGCAAAATTTGTATGAAATTTGTATAAATTTATTTGGAAAAATCAACTCACTAGTATTTTGATCCTATACACCACTATATGTACTTATATACTTAAATTAACTGCTTTTCTCCGCTTTTTGCTTTTCTTGTACAATTGTGAGTAACAGCAAGTGAAGAAAATGACAATTGAAATCTAAAACAGAAAAGAAAAAACTTTTCGATTGAATTCCACTATTTAATATTTATTTGCGACAGATACGTAGTTCGCCTACGACGTGCAGGCTTCATCAGTGTCTTATTTCAAAGCGTATACGTATCTGTCGAGAATAAATATTAAATAGTGGAATTTACTGCCCATGGATGCATAGTCGACGTAACGACCAGCACCATGATTGTTGAGAAAACGCATTTTTATCGTGAAATAAAGCCATATAATCTTTGCTATAAACTTTTTCAAACGAATAATCTGTCTATTTAGTAGAGTTTATTAATCAAAAGAGGACTGATGGGGTTTCATGATTCATTCCTCATTTATTGTGTCTAAAAAATGCGAACGCCAGTTTATGTGAATAAACAGACTGTTTTTTGAACGATTATTCCCATAACTTGGCGTCAAGCTACAAAAACAAATAGGTTACTATGCTGATTGATTATGCAGGAAATTACGTCAACCATTAGCATTACGTGAAACCAATAGCAGAGTAACTCAATTTTCCTAAATTTCTCGAATATTTTCGAACAAACATATGTTGTTTGAGTATTGGGAATGTGAACAACATAGTTAAGAGTGCGTAGGACCGAAAAAGTACATTTTGGTCATTTTGGTTTTTACGTCAACTATGCATCCATGGGCAGTTTAGTAGGTAAAAATTTTTTTTTTTCTTTTATTTCAGAGTTCGTATTCCACTAAGAGGCTTCAAAAACTTCAGACTATTGACATGTTTCTCACTTTTCTTGAATTTCATTGCAAATTGTCATCACATACATACATACATACATACATACTTACATACATACATACATACATACATACATACATACATACATACATACATACATACATACATACATACATACATTGCACACATTGAATACAATCAACATTTGATTGATACGTTTTGATTTCACACGTTTTAACGGTTTAATATACGGTGCTTAAGTGTTAAAGTTTGAATAACTTTTGAATGAACCGTCCGATTTTGAATAACTCGGTTTCGTTTGATAGATCTCAGCAGTAATTTTTAAATAATAATAAAATGTGTGATGTTTTTCATTGAATTAATTCTTAAATGTTACAAAAATAGGTTTTAAATACTATTTTTTCACATTTCTTTATGTAACTTTCAAACTACAAGTCCAATCATCATGAAATTTGGAAGTTAAGGGTTTGCAACGCCCCTCTTTCATATGCAATCAATTTTGTTCAAATCGGTTAAGGGATCTATGAGATAATGAAGTTCCATATTTTTCGTATTTTTATACATAACTTTTGAACTAAAAGTCCGATCAGTATGAAATTCAATAGCGACCAATGGGACACCTAGACCTTTCATTTGACACTAAGAACATTAAAATCGGTCCAGCCATCTCCGAGAAAAGTGAGTGAGATTGAAAGCGTTACATACACACACACACACACACATACACACACACATACACACACACATACATACACACACACAGAAAATGCTCAGTTTTCGAAACTGAGTCGAATGGTATATAACATTCGGCCCGCAGGACCTTCTTTCCATTTTCGGTTTTCCAAGTGATTTCTATACCTTTATACTATATATTTATATAGTAGAAAGGCAAAACAGATAGTTCCAGATGGAAGATCTGGCCCTCCATTATTCCACATTGAGCGATCTGTTTCAATCACCTCATATGGAACGTCCATATTGGGCCTGGCTTCCATGCAGTCAGAGACTGAAGTTACTAAGGGTGTCAGATTGAATTCCCGAAGTATGCGAAGATGACCGATTTGGTCACCTTCGAGTATGGTTTTACTCCTTTGCAACCGTAGTGCGCCGAGCTCTGCTTCCTTCTTCACATGAAGATGCAAAGGCAGTAAGCATAGCATTGCCTCCATGGCTGCAGTAGGTGTTGTACGCATGGCACTGGTAACTGTAAGACAGGCCAGGCACTGAACTTTGTTTAGTTTGGCTTGGGCTGTCACCTCATTCACCTTAGGCCACCATACGACTGCAGCATAGGTTATCCTAGGCCGTGCAATAGTAGTATATGACCAGAAGGCTAGTTGAGGTTTCAATTCCCAGGTTTTGCCAAACAGTGACCTGCATGCCCAGATAGCCGAAGTTGCTTTCTTAACAGCATAATCTAGGTGGGCAGCCCAGTTCAGTTTTTTGTCGAGAATTATTCCGAGGTGTTTGACTTCATTACTGAAGCCCAGTCTGACACCATTCAGTATAGGCGGAGTAATGGTATGTTTCCTTTGCCTAGTGAATGGTATAACGACTGTTTTCGTGGGATTTACATTAAGTCCCTCTTGTGAGCACCATAACATGGTGGTGTTTAGAGCTTCTTGCAAGCGACTTGACAGTACTGCGTCAAACTTTCCTCTGACGATAAGTACAACGTCGTCGGCGTAAGCAATGTTCTCATAACCAAGCTGTGACAGCTTGTGAAGGAGTGCGTCGGCCACCAGTGACCAGAGCAGGGGGGAGAGAACTCCTCCCTGTGGACATCCTTTGATCACCGAAATCGTGACCGACGTATCTCCCAATGATGCTGTAATTTGTCTGCTCGAGAGCATTGCTTGAATCCAGCTCATTGTAGTGTGGTCGATTCTCTTTTGACAGAGAGCCGTATTAATTGACGCAAAGGACTTGTTATCGAAAGCGCCTTCAATATCAAGAAAAGCACAAAGTGCCGTCTCTTGATATTTGAGCGATTTCTCAATTAACGTCACTAAGCAGTGCAGTGCGGTTTCCGTAGATTTACCGTGTTGGTATGCATGTTGATTTACATGTAACGGAGAGTTTTTTAAAAACTCATTGCGGATATAGTTATCCGTGATTTTCTCCATCAGCTTAAGAAGCGTTGAAGTCAGACTTATCGGTCTGAAAGCCTTAGGCATGGTTTTGTCTTTTTTGCCAGCCTTATGTATGAACACCACCCTTACTTTCCGCCAATTCTCTGGGATATACCCCAAAGTGAAACTGGCTCGAAAGAGTTTGATGAGCTCGGACATTATAACACCGTCTGTTTTTTGTAAGAAAATGGGTAGAATACCATCCGGACCTGGAGATTTCATTGGTTCAAAAGAGCTGAGTGCCCAATTGATCGAGGCCTCCGTAAACAATCGGCGTGCAAGTAGAACCGAATCATTTGGCACATTGTGTAATGACCCATTCCACTGTTGCCCGCCTATGTTTTGCCCAGTGGTCACTGTCGAACCAGGGAAGTGCGTGTTCATCAGAACTTCCAGAGTTTCCCTGGTGGTAACAGTGAGACTCCCATCCTCTTTTTTCAATTGCCCTAGACCATTGCAATGGTCCTTGGACATCGCTTTCTGCAGACGCGTAGCCTCTGGCAGAGTTTGAATGCTTTCGCAAAATTTGCCTCGTGATTTCCTTTTGGCTTTGCGTAGCTCAGCGTTGTATTTGGTGAGGGAAGCTCTGTAGTCTTCCCAGTAAGACGTGATTTTGGCCCTGTTGAACAGACGCCTTGCGTTCCGACGGAGATTGCTAAGCGTCTCATTCCACCAGGGCACATCACGGCAAACTGTTCGCGTGTTTACGGGACAGTTTGTGTTATACGCGTCTGTGATCCTACATTGCAGGTCACTAGCGGCGATATCCAGCTCAACTGGAGTTCGTATATTATTGTGACAGGAATTACGTGAGGCAATCAGATGATCCCTAAAGGAACTCCAATTAGTTTTCCTCGGATTCCTGAATTGTTCACTCTTTAGAGGATTAGCCTCGATGTCGAAAATGATATGTCTGTGGTCTGATAAACTTGGTTCATCAGAGACATGCCAATTTTTGATTTTCTCAGCTATAGAGGCGCTACATAGAGTAAGGTCTAGGACCTCTTGTCTGATAGCGTTTATAAAGGTGGGGTCATTCCCTACATTGATTACATTGACATCGTTAGAAGTAAGATATTCAAGTAGGTACTCACCCCTGTTGTTTGTGTCCGAGCTGCCCCATATCGTGTGGTGCGCATTTGCGTCGCAGCCTATCACGTACGGCTTGTTGACTGCTCTGCAGTACCGCACAAGTTCAGCAACCTCGGGCGGTGGTATTTCGTCCTTGTCCCCTGGAAAGTAGGCGGACGCAACGACTATCTCCTGCTTCCCTCTAGTCGTCGGGACTACCACCGTAATGGCAACGACGTCGCGTTGGATGAATTCTGTAATTGGAGAAAATGTTATTCTCTTATTTAACAGAATGGCAGTCCTAGGCTTGGACTGTGTATTACAATAGATCAACTTACCATTAGCGCCGGATAGACCGAGGATCGTGGTATCGTTGATCCATGGCTCCTGGATCAGAGCAGCACTCAGCTGCTCTTTGATGAACCTCCGGCATAGGACACTAGACGCGCCCTTGGCATGGTGGAGGTTCACCTGAATGCAGCGAAAGCTGCTCATTTGGAGGCAGGATTGCCGTTTTCAGCTTGATCCAGTACTGGATCGAGCCTTGGCGAACGGGTACCAGCAGCGTTTTCGCTGAGTTGAGCGGCTGGGTCGCTCACACCGGCAGGCTTCGGTTGCCGCAGGCGACAGGCCACAGATGTCCGACCCGCACTTAACGGCGGATTGAGCCTCTGAGGTCTGCTATCGACTGGTGATTGCTGCGTACGCATCTTGCGAGGTTTTCGCGGCGCTCGCCTAGTCTTCGCAGGATTGCATTGTTTAGGTAGCGGCGGGGCACTTCCAGTGGGAAGTTCCGCACTTTCCACCCTCAACGTTGCAGGATTGCATTGTCTTGGTGGTGGCGGGGCGCTCCCAGAAGGGAGTTCCGCTCGTACCTTCCTCGACTTTGCAGCAGAGACTGTTGCGCCTGTGTTGATCAGACCTCTGCCAACCTGTCGCATGCGTGCTTTGCCAAACATAAAATTTAGCGTAAAGCGCTGCTCAGTGATCTGACTTGCCGACTTTTGGTCAACCTCCATTAACAGTTCCACGGTATTTCCACGCACAATGCGACGGCGTATCTGCCACGCTTGCGTTGAAAAGCCGTCGTTCTGATTCTGGAGGAATCTCAGGATTTTCTCGTCCGTGGTACCGACACTGTCCTGGAAGTACCCTATGAAGGTGTGAGCCTTCGGCAGGTCCTTCGTGTCGTAGGCCCGTAGTTGTGCTCCCTCCCACGGGACGAGAGTAGATGCCGTTTGCTCCAGCTATTTGACCGTGTTCTGGTCAGAGCAAGCCAGTATCAAGTAGCCGTTCTTGAACTGGCAGCTCCTGAACTTGGGTCTAATGGCTGGAGTCTCCTGGTCAGCTATTTGATCCAGAAGAACGGCGCGGACCACTTCTTCTGCCGTCGCCGTTGCGCATTGGAGAGACGCTTGGCTACAACTCCGGAAGTCCCAGGTTGCCCCTTGACTTCAGGTAGCGTCACCGGATCGGGAAGGTTATCCGCGTCGCTCTCCGCATTCCCTGTTGGTGAATTTAGGATCAGAGATGAAGCCGAGAGTCCTCCTTCCAACGACATGCTGTCGAGGTTAAAGTCCTCTTCCATCCCTGTATCCATTACTTCGCCAGTATTGTCCGTGCCGATCGGACTGCGCACTTCCGGTCTACCGTCGTGCGCCACCTCTACACCTACTCCGGTGTTTATCACCAACTCTTGGGGGTCGTTGGTTGCCCCATCAATTATTGTTTCAAGGTTATCCATGGCGATGGTTGTACTCTGCTGGGGAGAAAATCAACGGTTCTTTACCAGCTTGGAACAGAGGGAGCAATATACTGCACAGGGTGCTCTGGTACCATGCAGGCTCCGTTCGACCTTGGGAAACTTTATTAGACCCCCCCAAGCATTCATCCCTAGGCACGGGTCGCGTTACACCGAGGATTGGGGTCCTCCTCCGCACTTTGCTCAGAATGTAGCATGCTCCTTGACTACTTGCTACATTGAGAGCAAAAGATTTTTACAAGATTTGCCGCGGAAGAGACTCGATGTGCAGTTCCGGATGGATCCACCATAAACTTACCATGGAGCCATCCGGAGCTGCACGCCGAGCGACAAATCTCAACACTCCTCCTTTATCCTGGCTTGTGACAGACAGCTCGGGTCCCGATTCAATTTCCCCATCACTTGTTCACTCTTTTTAGGGAGCCACCCGTGGCGGTTCATCAGCGAAGGTCCGTCACTGGCGGAGTTACAAATACATTAATACTTTAAATTGTTAGGAAAATAGATCAGCATAAACCGACAGCACAGAAACGAAGCAAGCAGCATGTAAGGTGTACCGCTATTGGCCCCAACTGGAATTTTTTCACGTTACTTCATATGGAAAAATGGTGACTGTATGTAGCAAAACTATCAGCAAACGTAAAATGTTTAAAATGTATCCGTCAGTTGGTAGTCGAGTAATTCGGGGTTAAAATCAGTGTATTTTTATAATCAAAATTCTACAGTTCCTAAACAAGCAAACATAGAGGTATACTATTGCGTACTTTTACTATTTGTATAAATTTGTAATACATGAAAAAGTCAAACAACAATTACAAAAAGAGCTAAACTAGAAAAACTGATTTTACAAATTCAGAAACAATAAATAAGATTTTGGTGAATGACCCTTTGGGTTAAAACCACTCAAAAAAAAAAAAATAAATAGGATTTCTCTGTCTTCGCTGAAGAGATAGAAGGTTACAGTCTTCAGCAAAATTTTTTGTAATAATATGCTCAAAAACTTTGCAGAACACATCAATGTGTTCTATTGAAACTGAAGAAAAATAATTTATTTCACTTTTAGGGGGATTAATCAAAATTTAAATTCTACCAAATGATAGAGCATTCAATTTCAAGAAACTCTTTCAAAGGTTCGATAAACTTAAAACCAAGTTTTCCTAGTCAAAACTGTAGTGCGCACGTTTTCTTTGATTTTGGGCTATTGTGCGCGCGAGTAACTGTGTTGCAAAAGTTGGCGCGAGCGTTCGAGGATTAGTATCTTTTTACCGGTAAAACCAATTCTTATGAAATTTTGCATATATATTCGTAGTGTCAAAACCTCTCGTTTGATATTAAAATAATTGAAATTAGGTAAATTATCTTGGTTGAAATCATTATAAATTATTGTTAATTTTGGAGTGGTGTATACGATTGCTCATAACTTTCAAATTAAACGTCCAATCAAAAAACCATTCAATAGTGTTCAATCTATCCGGCTATATTACCTGCCAAATGAAACTAGTATGGCATAAATCGGTTTGGCCATCTCTGAGAAACAGGCGATCATTTGAACCTTATCAAAAGTGGTTTTTTAAAGCTAACTTTTAAACTTCTTGTCCGTTTTCAATAAAACTTGGTAAAAAGTTTGGCAATAGCAAGAGCTTTCGTTTGGTAGTAAGATCGTTAAAATTGGTTGCGTAGTTCCGGAGAAACGCGTGTCACGTAGTTTTCACATTATTACTTAGGGCCGAGCCACATATACCAATCGACAGGGTTCGACGAACTGAGCAATGTCTCTCTGTGTGTGTGTGTGTGTGTGTGTGTGTGTGTGTGTGTGTGTGTGTGTGTGTGTGTGTGTGTGTGTGTGTGTGTGTGTGTGTGTGTGTGTGTGTGTGTGTGTGTGTGTGTGTGTGTGTGTGTGTGTGTGTGTGTGTGTGTGTGTGTGTGTGTGTGTGTGTGTGTGTGTGTGTGTGTGTGTGTGTGTGTGTGTGTGTGTGTGTGTGTGTGTGTGTGTGTGTGTGTGTGTGTGTGTGTGTGTGTGTGTGTGTGTGTGTGTGTGTGTGTGTGTGTGTGTGTGTGTGTGTGTGTGTGTGTGTGTGTGTGTGTGTGTGTGTGTGTGTGTGTGTGTGTGTGTGTGTGTGTGTGTGTGTGTGTGTGTGTGTGTGTGTGTGTGTGTGTGTGTGTGTGTGTGTGTGTATGTGTATGTGTGTATGGATGTGCGGGGCGCAACTTTCTATCGCCTGTTTCTCGGAGATGGCTGAGCCGATTTGTTCGCTATTACTTTTGTTTGAAAGGTATTATTGCCTAGTATATCACTATTGAATTAGTTCGAGGTCCGACATTTCGTTTAAAAGTTATAAGGAAAAACGTGAAAATTACGTGACAAGATTTTCTCCGGAACCAAGTGACTGATTTCAACGATCTTGGTATCGAATGAAAACTCTTGTTAATGCTAAATTTTTCGGGTAAATTTTATTGAAAACAAACAAGTAGTTTAAAAGTTATCCTAAAAAACCTGTTTTGACAAGGTAATAATTATCGCCTGTTTCTTAGAGATGGCTAAACCGACTTAGGCGCTATTAGTCTCATTTGAAAGGTAACATAGTCTAATAGATCACTATTGATTTGTTTTTTGATTGGACGTTTAATTTGAAAGTTATGAGCAATTGAATTATTTATAGTAATTTATAACCATTTCATCTAAGATGATTTATCTAGTTTGAATTATTTTGACATCAAATTAGAGATTTTAGTGCTGCAAATATATCTGCAAAATTTCATTAGAATTGGTTTTGCCGATCAAAAGATATTAACCCTCCAACACTCGCGCCAACTTTTGTAATACGGTTATTCGCGCGCACAATGGCCCAAAGCCAAAAAGACATGCGCACTAGAGTTTTGACTGGGAAAACTTGGTTTTGGGTTTATGGAACCTTTGGTAGAATTTCTTGAAATTGAAAGTTCTATCGTCTGGTGCAACTTAAATTTTGATTAATCCCCCCAAAAGTGGAATAAAAAAATTATTTTTCTTCAGTTTCAATATAACACATTAATAAATTCTGCAAAGTTTTAGAGTATATTATTACAAGAAATTTTGCTGAAGACAGTAACCCCCTATCTCTTCAGCGAAGCTAGAAAAATCTTATTTATTGTATATGAATTAGTAAAATCAGTTTTTTATTTTAGCTCTTTTCGTAATTATTGATTGACTTTTTCATGTATTACAAAGTTGCACAAATAGTAAAAATACACAACTTAGCTGAATATAGGATATCTCTATGTTTGCTTGTTTAGGAACTGTAGAACTTTGATTATAAAAAATACCCTAATTTTGACCCCGAATTACTCGACTACCAACAGACGGATGCATTTTAAACATTTTACATTATTGCTGATTGTTTTGATGCATACAGACACCATTTTTCCATATGAAGAAACGAGAGAAAATTCCAGGCTAATTCCGGTACACCTCATATGCTGATTGCTTCATTTCTGTGATGTCAGTTTATGCTGATCAATTTTCCCAACAATTTAAGGTATTAATGCATTGAATAATTATGACGTTTGGCTCATAACAAGTTTATTGAAGAATATACGTTAGTTACACAACGATTTGTAACTTTATAACAATATGGCGTTCAAAAACCTACACGTGTTATACAAAATATAACAGCGTGAGTAACCGAAGGTTAATAAAAATTGATGAAATTTATTCTAAAAAACTTTATTGGTGTGAATCAAATAGGCATTACAGGAAATTATGCATAGTTCAAAAATCTATAAACTAGACCTTTACTACGCAATGTATACGTTAAAGAATAATATTTGCTCTTACAACTTACTTTTATTTGCACTTACTCAGATTAATAACAACTTACTTATCCTTACTCAGCAATTTCATGAAAAAAGGATCTACCACAATTTTAAAGTGTTCCCATTTTGTTCAAATTTTGTAAACTTATTCAATTTTCAAAAATTTTATGTAAACCAACGCACTACGCAACGTTAACCAATAGATGGATTATACTCCGAAGACGTGTCGGTTTCTATCTCAAATAGCAAGTAAGACCGTATAACAAAGGTTCCTTTCACCACTAGGTGGATTAAATCGGGTTTTTTTTTGGAAATTGAATAACTTTACAAAATTTGAACAAAATAGGAGCACTTATGAATTTTGATAGATCCTTTTTTCATGAAATTGCTGAGTAAGTACTGAGTAAGGGTGTTACTAATTTGAGTAAGTGCTGGTAAAAGTAAGTTGTAAGAGGAAATATTACTGTCTAACATATACATTGCGTAGTAAAGGTCTAGTTTATAGGTTGTTGAACTATGCATAATTTCCTGCAATGGCATTCTATTTGACTCAATAAAGTTTCCTTGAATAAATTTCATCAATTTTTATTAACCTTCGGTTACTCACGCTGTTGTATTTTGTACAACACGTGTAGGTTTTAGAATGCCATATTGTTAAAAAGTTACAAATCGATGTTTTACTAACGTATATTCTTTAATAAACTTGTTATGAGCAAAATGCCATAATTATTCAATGCATTAATACTTTAAATTGTAGGCAAAATAGATCAGCTAAAGCTGACATCACAGAAATGAAGCTAACAGTATGTGAGGTGTACTCAATTGGTCCCAAATGAAATTTTCTCTCGTTTCTTCATATAGAAAAATGGTGCCTGTATGCAGCAAATCTATCAGCAAATGTAAAATGTTCAAATGTATCCGTCTGTCGATAGTCGAGTAATTCGGGGTCAAAATTAAACTATTTTTTTATAATCAAAGTTCTGCAGTTCCTAAACAAGCAAACATAGTGGTATACTATATTCAGCAAAGTTGTGTTTTTTCCTTTCTACTATATATATAGTACTAGCTGACCCGATAAACTTCGTATTGCCGCAAATTAACCTGTGTTGTACATAAATCATGAATCTCGGATGATCTTTGTCACAATCTCGAGTTTTGCATGTTTCTGAGGAGTTCAACCTTAGATGATTCATTTTGTTTGGCAGTTACGTAACTATGAAAGCATCCCAGGTAACCATTAAGCATCACCAATGCTATTCAAATGTAGGCCACATGTCAATTGTCTGAAGTTTTTGAAGCCTCTTAGTGGAATGTGGAATTAAAGAAAAGAAAAAACTTTTTCTGACTAAATTCCACTATTTAATTCGCGACAGATACGCATACGCTTCGAAATAAGACACTGATGAAGCCTGCACGTTGTAGGCGAACTACGTATCTGTCGCAAATAAATATTAAATACAGTAGGATTTCGAATTTGGCTACCAATGCGTGTCGCCTATGTTGCCAAAATCGAGACCCTTTTTACCTTTGTTATACTATATAACAAAGGTTTAGAAATCGGTCGAAAAACGCGAAATAGAACCAAGGCCCGGAGGGCCAAGTGTCTTATACCAATCGATAGGGTTCGACGAATTGAGCAATGTCTGTATGTGTGTGTGTGTGTGTGTGTGTATGTATGTGTGTGCAGCTCATTTTCTATCGCCTGTTTCTCGAAGATGGCTGAACCGATTCATCCGCTATTACTTTTGTTTGAACGGTATTTATGCCTAGTATATCACCAATTCAGTTGTTTCATGGTACGATGTTTCATTTAAAAGCTATAGGCAAAAATGTGAAAACAACGTGACACGGTTTTTTCCGGAACTACACAACCAATTTGAATGATCTTAGTACCAAATGAAAGCTATTGCTATCGCTAAACTTTCTACCAGGTTTCATCCAAAACAAATATGCAGTTTAAAAGTTACGCTTAAAAAACCAGTTTTGACAAGGTCCAAATGATCGCCTGTTTCTCAGAGATGGCCAAACCGATTTATGCGTTATTAGTTTCATTTGAAGGGTAATATAGCCGGATAGATCAGTATTGAATTGTTTTTTGATTAGATGTTTAGTTTGAAAGTTATGAGCAACCGTATTCACCACACCAAAATTAACTATAATTTATAATGATTTTAACCAAGTTAATTTGCCTAATTTCAATTATTTTAATGTCAAACGAGAGGTTTTGGCACTACGAATATATATGCAAAATTTCATAAGAATTGGTTTTTCCGGTCAAAATATATTAACCCTCGAACACTCGCGCTAACTTTTGTAACACAGTTACTCGCGCGCACAATAGCCCAAAATCAAAGAAAACGTGCGCACTAGAGTTTTGACTAGGAAAACTTGGTTTTAAGTTTATCAAACCTTTGGAAGAGTTTTTTGAAATTGAATGTTCTATCGTCTGGTAGAATTTAAATTTTGACTAATTCCCCTAAAAGTAAAATAAAAAAATTATTTTTCTTCAGTTTCAATATAACACATTGATGTTATTTGTTATTTATTTATTAACACATTGATGTGTTCTGCAATGTTTTAGAGCATATTATTACAAGAAATTTTGCTGAAGACAGTAACCTTCTGTCTCTTCAGCGAAGATAGAGAAATCTTATTTATTGTAAAATGCATTTGTAAAATCAGTTTTTCTATTTCAGCTCTTTTTGTAATTGTTGTATGACGTTTTCATGTATTACAACGTTGTACAAATAGTAAAAATACACAACTTCACTGAATATAGTATACCTCTATGTCTGCTTGTTTAGGATCTGTAGAACTTTGAATCTAAAAAACACCCTAATTTTGATTCCGAATTATTTGACTACCGACAGACGGATACATTTTAAACATTTTACATTTGCTGATAGTTTTGCTGCATACAGACACCATTTTTCTATATGAAGAAACGAGAGAAAATTCGAGTTGGGGCCAAATTCTGGTACACCTCACATGCTGATTGCTTCGTTTCTGTGATGGCGGTTTATGCTGATCTATTTTCCCAACAATTTAAATTATTAATGTATTGAATAATTATGATATTTTGCTCATAATAAGTTTATTTGAGAATATACGTTAGTTAAACGATTTGTAATTTAATAACAATATGGCGTAGGAAAACCTACACGTGTTGTACAAAATACAACAGCGTGAGTAACCGAAGGTTAATAAAAATTGATGAAAATTATTCAAGAAAACTCTATTGACGTGAATCAAATGGAATGGCATTACAGGAAATTATGCATAGTTCAAAAACCTATAAACTGGACCTTTACTAGGCAATGTATATGTTAAAGAATAAGATTTCCTCTCACAACTTACTTTAATTTGCACTTACTCCGATTAATAACAACTTAGTTATCCTTACTCAGCAATTTCATGAAAAAGGGATCTATCAAAATTTAAAAGTGTTCCTATTTTGTTCAAATTTTGTAAACTTATTCAATTTTCAAAAATTTTATGTAAACCAACGCATTACGCAACGTTAACCAATAGACGAAGACGTGTCGATTTCTATCTCAAATAGCAAGTAAGACCGTATAACAAAGGTTCCTTTCACCACTAGGTGGATTAAATCGGGTTTTTGATATGACAAAATTGAATGTAAACGCATTAGAAATTGACTAAATGTTATTAATCAACGATTGCAACCTTTTTCACAAAATCTGCCGAGAGCTATCCGTGCGGTACAAGTAAGTTTTTGGCGACCTACGGTAAGACGTAGTCCTACGGCAATAAAAATATGGTTCGAAACATTCTATAACCGCAAACTTTTTTTCATGAACACGCATAGGGAAATATTCTTTCGTCATTTAAAGAAATGCGGACTGATATTTAAGTTTTTCTTTTCTTTGATCTCAGATCAATTACCATTTACTTCACTTGCTGTTACCCACAATTGTACAAGAAAAGCAAAAAGCGAAGAAAAGCAATTCATTTAAGCATGTAGGCATAGTGGTGTATAGGATTAAAAATACTAGTGAGTTGATTTTTCCAAATAAACTTATATAAATTTCAAACAATTTTTGCGCGTTGATAGATGCTCTTTCATATCAATAGATACTAGAGCTTAGAAATTTTATATGAAAAATAGGAGGAAAAAATTGTACGGTAATAAATTTGTACGATTTGTTTTCGTTAGTGACACCAAAAGACAGAAATCTTATGTCATGAATCATATTTTAATAAATAAATCGAATTGACAAGCACTGGAAATCATATCGATCATATTTCCCATTCTTAAGCAAGTTTATGGCGCAGCTTTCGCACTATTCGACCTCATCTTGTTTTCCTAACCCTGTAATGGGATAGATTGTAAAAACGATGCGATCAAGCTAATGACTATCTTTTCATGAAAGTACATTCAAAAGAACCTTAAGTTTTGATTTTCATGCAAAAATAATTATCTGAAGGAGCGCGTCAGCTAAGAAATAGTTCCATTTCTCTTTTTCATATCTGATGCTCTATTCAGTTATTTTTTCTAATTCAGATACATTGCAAAATTGAAGCCAAGCAATCAATCATTTTGTTGTAGATATCCTTTTTCTTCAAAAGTGAAATATAATAATAATTTTTCTGAACTCTTGTTTTTCAAAGATGCTAATTTTTGAACGCATGGCATTACAGGTCGGACTCGATTACACTCAAGTCGCTTGTTACGCGGAGGATACGTCCCGCGTAAATCAAAACCGCGTAAATTCCGAAAACCGCGTAAAAAAAACCGTGTAAATTCCGAAAACTGCGTAAAAAACCGCGTAAATTCCGAAAAACCGCGTAAATTCTGAAAATCGCGTAAAAAAACGCATAAATTTCGAAAACCGCGTAAAAAACGCGTAAATTCCGAAAACCGCATAATAAAAAATCGCGTAAATTCCGTAAACCGCGTATATTCTGAAAACCGCGTAAATTCCGGAAACCGTGTAAAAATAGTCGCGTAAATAAACCGCGTAAAAAGCGACTTCAGTGTACTTCGCTTTTGAAGAAAAAGGATATCGACAACAAAATGTCATAGTCATTAGCCAAGATAGTCATTAGCTTGATCGCATCGTTTTTACAATGTTAGAGGGTTAGGAAAACAAAATGAGGTCGAAAAATAGTGCAAAAGCTGCGCCATAAACATGCTTGAGAGTGGGAAATATGATCGATAGGATTTCCAGTGCTTGTCATTTTTGATTTATTTATTAAAACATGATACATGTCATAAGACATCTGTCCTTTAAAATGTCACTAACGAAAACAACTCCTACAAAATTACTACCGTGCAACGTTTACATCCTATTTTTCATATAACATTTCTAAGCTCTAGTATATATTGATTGAAAAGAGCATCTATTGATGCGCAAAATTTGTTTGAAATTTGAATAAATTTATTTGGAAAAATCAACTCACTAGTATTTTTAATCCTATACACCACTATACCTACATGCTTAAATTAACTGCTATTCTTCGCCTTTTGCTTTTCTTGTACAATTGTGAGTAACAGCAAGTGAAGAAAATGACAATTGATCTGAAATCAAAGAAAAGAAAAAACTTTTCGATTGAATCCCACTATTTAATATTTATTTGCAACTAGCTGACCCGACAAACTTCGTATTGCCATAAATTAAACTGTGTTGCGCATAAATCGTGAATCTCGGATGACCTTTGTCACAATCTCGAGTTTTGCAAGTTTATGAGGAGTTCATGGGTGGTTTTATATACAAATTTTCCTCACAGTAAAGTAGAAAACAACTCCCCCCACTGCTTTGCTTGATAAAATAAAGCGGACAGTATTACAATATTCGCCATGATTATATAACGTTTGCGGAACACCACTTCTCGGTTGACCATAACGCGGAATATAGAGTTTCGCGGAATACCATTTCGCGAAAAACCTTACGCGAAATGTACTATATCACGGAAAATGTTTTCGTAGAAAGTACCACTTCGCAGGGGTTATTCTCTCCTTACTCGCTGTCACTCGTTCGGACCCAACTGGAAGAAAGTAATAGAGGTCAGTAGACATAAGAAAATAAATAAACCTAATTGATAATTTTTGGTGATCTTGTTTTTGACTAATATTTTATGGAAAAGTCTAAAATTTCTCGAGTTCGATTAGTTTTTAAGTTACGCAAAAATTTCTGTTTTATTTGTATGAGAGTCCTTATCCCCTTACCACAGGGGTAAGGCGACTAGCAAAAACACCCACATGCTAAATTTGGTCCCATTTGCTTGATTAGTTCTGGAGTCATGAGATAATTTGTATTTCATTTGTATGGGAGCCCCCCTCCTAAAAAGGTAAGAGGTATCAATTCATCATAGAAAAAATTCTTGCCTCCAAAAACACCCACGTGTCAAATTTTGTTCCATTTGCTTGATTAATTTTCGAGTTATGCAGAAATTTGTGTTTCATTTGTATGGGAGCCCCCCCTCTTAGTGGGGGAGGGGTCTCTAACCATCATAAGAACCTTCCCTGGCCCCAAAAACCCCTATATGCCAATTTTCACGCCGATCGATTAAATAGTTTTCGATTCTATAAGGAGCATAGAGCAGACAGAAATCCATTTTTATAGGTTTAGATTTGTATGGGAGCCTTAGTGGGGGGAGGGGTCTTTTGCCATCGAGAGAACCTTCCATAGCCCCAAAAACCCCTACATACAAATTTTCGCGCCGATCGGTTCAGTAGTTTTCGATTCTAAAAGAACATAGGGAC
Organism: Sabethes cyaneus; assembly: GCF_943734655.1. NCBI lineage: Eukaryota > Metazoa > Arthropoda > Insecta > Diptera > Culicidae > Sabethes > Sabethes cyaneus. The sequence continues at coordinate 118,750,021 of NC_071354.1, read as the reverse complement.
AGACAGACAGACAGAATACATACATACATACATACATACATACATACATACATACATACATACATACATACATACATACATACATACATACATACATACATACATACATACATACATACATACATACATACATACATACATACATACATACATACATACATACATACATACATACATACATACATACATACATACATACATACATACATACATACATACATACATACATACATACATACATACATACATACATACATACATACATACATACATACATACATACATACATACATACATACATACATACATACATACATACATACATACATACATACATACATACATACATACATACATACATACATACATACATACATCACACACATTGAATACAATCAACATTTGATTGGCATGTTTTGATTTCACACGTTTTAACGGTTTAATATAGGGTAACAAGGGGTAAGAGGGACCACATCGATTCCGCCAAGAAATCCTTAAATTTTCTACAAATGCCCCAGTATGTTTTGTTCATTAGACTATCTAAACACTTTCGCGACAACCTGTGGCACTCGGCCGTTTCCAACGTCAAAACTAGAATCAAAACAAACTTTTCGTTCGCAGTGTCTTCATGCGATATAATTTCAGCAGCAACAAATTTAAGGTTATTCAGCAAAAAAAGCTATGTATTTTGTCGTTTCTCTAACCACTGACTTTAATTGGGCAATTCTTGTTCTGTGTGTGGCGGAAAAGGTATATAGAATAGTACGGATTGAGAGATAAAAGCAAAATAATGTAAATTGTTAACTAGGGGTAAGACGGGCTATTTTTCACGGGGTAAAGGTAAAAGGGCCTTACGTCATAGTGCTAATAATTGCCGAAAGTTCTTCTGTTTAGTGTCTTAATAGATTTTAAAAATATTGAATGAAAAAACCAACTTTTTACCTGTTGAATTTGACTAACTTTTTTATTATTCTGACAGATACGCATTTCGTTTACGACTTGCAGGCTTCATCAGTGTATTTAAATAGAGTATACCTATAATAAAAATTATTCCTGAATCTGAGATCATCCGGTCTAACACAGAGCCTCCCACGTCAAAAGAAGCCAACAAGTGCCATTCGAATAACTAAATCTATTTAATTTTGGATCTAACGGAATCAAAATTCGATGGTGACTTGGAACTTAACGGCTCATTTAATGTGTTGCCTTTTTTGTCTTCACCTAAAGTAAAGCGTATTCAAAGAGTAAAAGTCCTGCTGACAAATCAACAAAATAACGCCAAGAAAAGAGTAAATAAAATCCAGTGGAGTAAAATAACGTCTACTCTTATTTTCAAAATTGAACTAGTAGTAAAATTCCTTCTTTTAGCAGGTCTCTAAATTCAACTATACCTTCTTTTAGCATGTATCTAAAACCCCTTAAGAACTTGTTCTTACTTACTTACTTACTTACTTACTTACTTACTTACTTAGAAATTGTGTTTACAACTCAAAGAAACCTTCAAATCTGTCACAATCCGCCTTACTCCGTCATGGTCCGTATTACCCCTTTGGTGGTCCTTCTTGCCCCGCCTGGTTGTGAAAGAGTAATTTTTAGACGTTTCGAAAATTGATGAAAAATCACGTAAAAATAGACTAATTCATTCTTTATATAATTTTTAATGGTAGGTAAATGAATGCTTTTCCATGTGTGGAACAAAAAAAGGTGAATTTTCGTACTCATTTTATGCTAGCAATTTATTCGTTTAGGGGGGCCGCCTTACCCCGTCTTCCCATACGGTGCTTAAGTGTTAAAGTTTGAATAACTTTCGAATGAACCGTTCAATTTTAAATAACTCAGTTTCGTTTCATAGATCTCAGCAGTAATTTTCAAATAATAATATGTGTGATGTTTTGCCTTTCTTCTATATAAATATATAGTATAAAGGTATAGAAATCACTTGGAAAACCGGAAATGGAAAGAAGGTCCTGCGGGCCGAATGTCATATACCATTCGACTCAGTTTGTAAAACTGAGCATTTTCTGTATGTGTGTATGTATGTGTGTGTGTGTGTGTGTGTGTGTGTGTGTGTGTGTGTGTGTGTGTGTGTGTGTGTGTGTGTGTGTGTGTGTGTGTGTGTGTGTGTGTGTGTGTGTGTGTGTGTGTGTGTGTGTGTGTGTGTGTGTGTGTGTGTGAGTGTGTGTGTGTGTGTGTGTGTGTGTGTGTGTGTGTGTGTGTGTGTGTGTGTGTGTGTGTGTGTGTGTGTATGTAGCGCTTTCAATCTCACTCACTTTTCTCGGAGATAGCTGGACCGATTTTGATGTTCTTAGTGTCAAATGAAAGGTCCCATAGGTCGCTATTGAATTTCATACTGAACGGAACTAAAACAAAAGTTATGTATAAAAATACGAAAAATATGGGACTTCATTTTCTCATAGGTCTCTTAACCGATTTGAACAAAATTGATTGCATATGAAAGGGGAGCCTTGCAAACCCTCAACTTCCAAATTTCATGACGATTGGACTTGTAGTTTGAAAGTTACATCGAAAAATGTGAAAAAATAGTATTTAAAACATATTTTTGTAACATATAAGAATTAATTCAATGAAAATCATCACATGTTTTATTGTTATTCGGAAATTACTGCTGAGATCTATCAAACGAAACTGAGTTATTTAAAATCGGACGTTTCATTCAAATGTTATTCAAACTTTAATACTTAAGCACCGTAGTTTAAACCGTTAAAACGTGTGAAATCAAAACATCAATCAAATGTTGATTGTATTCAATGTGTGTGATGTATGTGTGTATGTATGTATGTATGTATGTATATATGTATGTATGAATGTATGTATGTATGTATGTATGTATGTATGTATGTATGTATGTATGTATGTATGTATGTATGTATGTATGTATGTATGTATGTATGTATGTATGTATGTATGTATGTATGTATGTATGTATGTATGTATGTATGTATGTATGTATGTATGTATGTATGTATGTATGTATGTATGTATGTATGTATGTATGTATGTATGTATGTATGTATGTATGTATGTATGTATGTATGTATGTTTGTTTGTTTGTTTATTTGCATAGTAGCGTAAAGGAAACCCGTTATAATTTGCTACCAGCGATTTTATCATGGATATTTACATTATTTTTCTGATTAACTACATACACAAAATTCTGAATTAGTCACGATTCCAATATTCGAGACAGCCCCTCTTGAAAACTACTTCCGACGTTGAGCGTTTGATTGTATCAGGTAGTGTATTCCAGTTGACTACACCTCTGACGAACAGCGAGCTGGAATAACTAGCCGTGTTGTTAGGTGGTATTGTAAGATTTTGTAAACGACGCCCCTGGAACGGCAGCAGTTTCTGGAAGAATAGTTTCGGAGAACGCGTTGCTATCAGTTTTCGCAGGACCATACATGAGCGATGTGAGTAGAAACTAGTCAATGGGCAACCGAGCAAATTGATTTGAAGGTGAGTAACGCGATCGTAGCGACTCAGTCCGTATACAAAGCGCACACAACAATTTAGGGCTACACGCAGCCTATCCATATCACCTGAACGAGCATTAAGCAGCAGTGTGTCACCGAACATAAAATGTGGCAGGATTAGTGCTTTGAAAAGCTTTAAACGTGTGTCTACAGGAACGAAAGTGGCACAACAATATAGTGAGCGTAGAGTACCGTAAATTTTACCGCATTGTTGGCTAACCAAATCTACCAAACCATTCTATGGTCTGTCCGTCCAAGATAATCGTGGGTAGTAGATTTGATGGCACCACCCTACGCCTTCCCTTCACGAACAGTGCCTTGCTTTTGGATTGATTGACGAACAGCTGATTGCGTTGAGACCAGGTCGCAATTCTTTCTAAATCCTCATTAACTAGCCGCCCTAGCTCATGGGGAGGCATTCCACGAGAATGCAGGTACAGCTGAACATCATCCGCGTACAGTTGAATCGAACAATACTTTAGAACGGATGGCAAATCGTTGATGTGGCAACAGAACAGTAAAGGACCAAGTACGGAACCTTGTGGTACACAAGAGGTAGTAATGCCGATTTCAGAATAGTGGTCTCCGCAGCATACGGTTGGTGCACGTCGTAGGCGAACTACGTATCTGTCGCAAATAAATATTAAATAGTGGGATTCAATCGAAAAGTTTTTTCTTTTCTTTGATTTCAGATTTCAATTGTCAATTTATTCACTTGCTGTTACTCACAATTGTACAAGAAAAGCAAAAAGCGAAGAAAAGCAGTTAATTTAAGCATGCAGGTATAGTGGTGTATAGGATTAAAAATACTAGTGAGTTGATTTTTCCAAATAAATTTATTCAAATTTCAAACAAATTTTGCGCATCAATAGATGCTCTTTTTAATCAATAGATACTAGAGCTTAGAAATGTTATATGAAAAATAGGATGTAAACGTTGTACGGTAGTAATTTTGTAAGATTTGTTTTCGTTAGTGACATTTTAAAGGACAGATGTCTTATGACATGTATCATGTTTTAATAAATAAATCAAAAATGACAAGCACTGGAAATCATATCGATCATATTTCCCATTCTCAAGCATGTTTATGGCGCAGCTTTTGCACTATTTTTCGATCTCATCTTGTTTTCCTAACCCTCTAACATTGTAAAAACGATGCGATCAAGCTAATGACTATCTTTTCATGAAAGTACATTCAAAAGAAACTTATGATTTTCATGCCAAAATAATTATCTGAAGGAGCGCCAGCTAAGAAATAGTTCAATTTCTCTTTTCCATATCTATTCCGTTATTTTTTCTAATTCAGATATATTGCAAAATTGAAGCCAAGCAAACCAACTAATAGTAAAATTTTGAGATTATTCATTTTGTTATCGATATCCTTTTTCTTCAAAAGCGAAGTTTAATAATAATTTTTCTGAACTCTTGTTTTTCAAAGATGCTAACTTTTGAACGCATGGTATTAATATCAAAATATCAAAAAATCTGCTATGAACACATATTTCATATTGTCAATTCAAAACAAGCTTCGTCTGTGGCTCTGAAGCCCGAAAGCTAAGGCCGACCGATTATAAAACTAAATAAGGTGTTCATCAAGTAACATAAATGACGCTTACAAGTATTTACGCACCCTAGGAAAGAAAATATAATTATTCTACGCAATACGTTGTGAATTTTACTGGCAAATAAGGACTTTGAAGAATACGGAACGGGTTTAACAATATAGTCAAGTTAATTATAGATGTTCTTGAGAAATTAAATAATGATTATTGTGGCAGTAGAAAGGCTAGGTCACTCCGCTAGGTGGATTAATTCGGGTTTTTCATTGAATTAATGCTTATATGTTACAAAAATATGTTTCAAATACTATTTTTTCACATTTCTTTATGTAACTTTCAAACTACAAGTCCAATCGTCATGAAATTTGGAAGTTAAGGATTTGAAAGACTCCCCTTTCATATGCAATCAATTTTGTTCAAATCGTTTAAGGAACCTATGAGATAATGAAGTCCCATATTTTTCGTATTTTTATACATAACTTTTGAACTAAAAGTCCGATCAGTATAAAATTCAATAGCGATGGGACACCTAGACCTTTCATTTGACACTAAGAACTTTAAAATCGGTCCAGCCATCTCCGAGAAAAGTGAGTGAGATTGAAAGCGTTACATACACACACATACACACACACACACACACACACACACACACACACACACACACACACACACACACACACACACACACACACACACACACACATACACACACACATACACACACACATACACACACACACACACACACACACACACACACACACACACACACACACACACACACACTTAAGAGTGTGCTTAAGAGTGGCGAGTGCGTACCGCACAGTTTCACATGACGCAATCTGCGTCTTAGCGGGTATGATGCCTATTGGTATCATCATCAGCGAGGACGTAGAGTGCTTCAACCAACGTGGAACTAGAGGCATACGGAGTACCACAAGATCGGCCTCGATGATCACATGGCAGCGGGCATGGTCTGATTCCACAAAAGGCCGGTGGACACATAGACTTATCCCGGAACTATCCGGATGGGTCAACAGGCGTCATGGCGAAGTCAACTTCCACCTGACACAGATTCTGTCAGGGCATGGTTGTTTTAGACAGTATCTGCACAAATTTGGGCATGCGGAGTCCCCCGAGTGTCCCGAATGCGCGGACGTTGGGGAAACTGCAGAACATGCTTTCTTCATATGCCCTCGTTTCGAGGGCGTGAGAAGCAACATGATGGCAGTTAGCGGACAGGACACTACTCCGGATAACTTAGTCCAAAGGATGTGTTCTAGCTCGGACGTCTGGGGTGCGGTCAATGCGGCTGCTACCCAGATCGTACTTGAGCTACAAAACCGCTGGAAAGCCGATCAACGGCGAATAAACAGCCTAACTACCATAGTCCAGTAGTTATCTAAGAGCGTGCGTTAAGCACAATAGCCCCTCCCTGAAGTAATACCGATAAGGTGGTTCTAGGGGGGATTGGGGCTGGAGACTCGAGTAGGGTTTTAGTGGGTCTGGATCTTCACGATCTTCACGATCTTCACGGGATACCAAACCCCACTCCCTGAGCTGTCTTCTCAGGTGTCTGATAGCAGATTTCCCTACTCGTTAAAAAAAAAGAAAAAAAAAAACACACACACACACACACACACACACCCACACACACACACACCCACACACACACACACCCACACACACACACACCCACACACACACACACCCACACACACACACACCCACACACACACACACACACACACACGCACACACACACACACACACACACACACACACACACACACACACACACACACACACACACACACACACACACACACACACACACACACACACACACACACACACACACACACACACACACACACACACACACACACACACACACACACACACACACACACACACACACACACACACACACACACACACACACACACACACACACACACACACACACACACACACACACACACACACACACACACACACACACATACACACACACACACAGAAAATGAGTCGATTGGTGTATGACATTCGGCCCGCAGGACCTTCTTTCCAAGTGATTTGTAAAAACTACATAACACGGTTTTCTCGGGAACCACGCAACCAATTTTAACGATCTTATTACCAAACGAAAGCTCTTACTATTACTAAATTTTTTGCTAAGTTTGATTGAAAACGGACAAGCAGTTTAAAAGTTAGCCTTAAAAAATCTGTTTTGACTTGGTACAAACGAACGCCTGTTTCTCAGAGATGGCCAAACCGATTTATGCGCTATTAGTCTCATTTGAAAGGTAATATAGCTGGATAGATTTTTTTTTGTATGCCAGAAGGGCATTGGGTTAAAAGGCCACTGCGACAGTCTAGCTGGATAGATTACTATTGATTTGTTTTTTGATTGGGCGTTTAATTTGAAAGTTATGAGAAATCGTGTACAACACATGAAAATTACCAACAATTTATAGTGATTTTAACTAAAATAGTTTATCTAGTTTCAATTATTTAGGTATCAAGCGAGAGGTTTTGACACGGCGAATATATATGCACAATTTCACTAGAATTAGTTTTACCAGTCAAAAGATATTTAAAAATGATTTATGAAATTTATTCATTATTGATATGAATCAGCGGGACCAAACCTCAAAAATCGATAATTTACTCTAGCGTAAAAATGTGTAATTTTTCAACGGGTGCTTCTTTAGAGCAGTTTACTAATAAAATATAGTACATTTTCTTATACTATTAGGGTGACCGTGAATCCCCTAATAGGGTGATGTACTATACGTACGCCATCCAAATTGATCATCATTTAAACAGTAAACAAACAGTAAGAAGAAATGAGTCATAAGAACATAGCCAAACTCTTCCGTCCGCCGCGATGCACAAGCACCAGCACCGTCGATCGGCTGCACATTTTATGCTGACTACGCTGCTGGTGGTCCGGCATCGAACTGTGTTCGGCAAGGGTCACATTACAAGTATTACAATTAAATATATAGAACCTTTTTTCGATACCTGCTGTCTCGGTAGTCTATCTCGTTTTAACATTAAGAAACATTGTAAACCACCAAGTATCGATTCCAAAATATCGATTTGTGACGATGTCACAATTCGAGTATAAATAGAACAGTCTTTGAATAAATGAAGAGAATTGATTCCTATCCACCGTTAAGCTAGGAAGTTCTAATTGCACCCCCTTGGCCTTCCGGACCTAAGGGCTGTGCTAATAGATGACATTCCGCTTCCAATGACCCCCTAGGCCTTTCGGACCCATGGGCTGTCATTGGAGTGCTTAGGCCGTGCTGGCAGGAATCTGTCGCGAGTAGTCCGCCTCGTCGCGCACAAAAAATCCGCGAGTGCAGAGAGTGTTATAATTATGTTAGATGGCAGACCGTGTTATAATTATGATAGAAGGCGACCTACGACAGAGGCACGAACCGTGCCTAGTGAAATGTGATAATGTGGTATGAAAAAAAAACTTTGATCCGGTCACTAGACTTTGGTGTGTTTAAATGGTGCGGACCACTGGAGAAGACAAAATTAATCCAGTCAAGTGTCTGTATACTACTACTATGGAGAAAAATTCTGTGAACAGAAAACGTAAACTATCAAAATTATTTGAACTGGTGTCATGAAGACAATACACTGAACAGTGATGGGCAAAACACAGTGAATTGCAGTGAAGTGAGAGTTATAAAAAACAAAAGAAAAAACATTCTTGCTTTCTCAAATAAAATAATGAGCACTGAATGGGAAAGTTTTGAGGATGACCTTGCTTATTTTCAAGCTTGGGAAAATGCCTCAAAAAGGGATAGGAAAATTATCCCTGGAAAATTTACTTTCGGAAATGAGAAGGGCACAATACGTGTCCCGAAAACATTCTACCACAAAGGCGAACTATACGTTCGTTTTGAGAACATTGTAAAAGTTCACACTATAAGCCTGGAAGAGGTTAAACATGAACATAACGCATGGGAGACGCTAAATAGAACAAAGATTACATTTTAAACGCCCAAAAAATAAAATAATAAGTGTGCACCGCATTTGTGAAAACAAACGAACAGCGTTGTCCGCTATAAAGCAGTGCGTGATGAACTAATTTACGTCAGTGCAATAAGACACCACAAAAACAATCAGTGGATAACTACAACCAATGCAGGCGACGGTTTTCGATGACATGAAATAAAGGCGTCAATGACACCAGAAGAGGAGGAAGTGTACGAAGAGCTAGGAAAGCTCATTGATGACATAGTGGAGGAGCTGAGGAAAGAGGAAGCCCCCTACAAGGAACCGGCAAACGAATAAACACGCCGCCGCAGTAGCGGCATACGCAGCAACCAGAAGAAAAATAAACAACTACGACCGTCGCGGCCAGAGACATCGCAGCGGCAACACAGACAGAAACAACATATGGAGGTAACACAAAAATTTTTCCTGAATCCAATTAGAACTAAAATCTATATTTGCTACAAATGAGCAAGGAGTTAAAAGAATTGGCTAGCTTAATTAACAAAGAATATGACAATTTAAATAAAAATAAGAATAGACCAAGATCCCTAGATAATATAATAGAAAAAAGGGAGCTGCTTTCCGGCCATATTAACAGTTATAAAAAATTATTACTATCCTACCAATATAGACTTCCAGAACTAGTGACCTGTGACCTGTGAGAGAAATGTGACCTGTATGAGGCCGTAAAACTAAAATGTAATAATTGTATCCAACTATTAGATACACACCCAATACTGGTCCCTAAACGACCAGTTATAAAATTTAGAACGTTAGGAAAAACTACAATTTTATTACAAAGATTATCAGCTTCTTTCGACAGCAGCATCAGAAAAAAGCCGATAATAAAACTTAAAAATTTAGCAAAATTAATAATAAACCTTAGAAGGCAAACCAAAAAGATGCCCAAGGTAGACATCAAACTCGGGACAAGCCTCATAAACCCTTATGGCGGCAACCCGGATAACTTAAACTCTTTTCTCGATGCGGTGGCATTATTCAACGACACATTCGACGAAGAATATGCCGACGCAAGAAGCACAGAAGGAAGCGGGAAAACAAACCGTTCTGAAATTCGTAAGAACCAGATTGACAGGCACCGCTCGTCAAGTCATAGCAGGGGCACATACCCTGGAACAAACACTGGCGCAACTAAAGGCTCAATGCGCCTCAAAGTTGAACTCACATAACATCAAGGCCAAGCTAGGAGCCATAAAAAATAAAGGTACGACTGATGATTTTTGCAAGCAAGTAGAGAAATTAACTCTACAACTTGCAGCAACGTATATGGACGAAGGAAAGAGCAAATTTAATGGCAACAAAATCCGGAGTAGATACTCTCATTGACGGTATCCACGACGGCGACACAAAATTAATTTTAAAGGCGGGTAATTTCGAAAGAATTTCCCAAGCCACACAGAAAGTAAGAGAAAACGACAAAAGGGACAACCAAACACAGGCACATGTGTTTCTTGCACGAGGAACCCATCCACAAAGGGGTCGTGGACAGGGTAGATTAGCAGCAGCAATAGAGGCAACTACAACAATCCGCCCCATAACCGCGGATACAGTAATCCGCCAAATCACGGATACAACAGCCGCATTAATAACCGTGGATACAATAATCCACCAGTCGGACCCTACCGGCCATGGCAACAACAGCCAAATCGATCTCGTTGGCCACCAACTGGCCCAAGGGGCAGGTATTCAAACCAACATTATCAACCCCAAAGATCAGCATACTTTTTAGGAATAAACCAACCAATCGAACCATTAGAAAACCAACAATATCCGTTACTGCAGCCACAACACGGCATGCAACAAATAAACCAAAACGCAAACTATGACACAAATTTTTTAGCACCACAAGGTGGACCGCATATACAATAAATGCGTCCACCTCAATACTTAGTATACAATTCGTATACTTAGATGTGGACATGTCAGACTCGAGATGTACTTTTATAGTAGATACCGGATCTGACATAACCATCATCAAAGGCAATAAAGTGAAACCTTACTATATTTATCACCCAGACGATAAATGTATAATTTCAGGTATAGGCCACAATGGAATAGAATCGCATGGAAGCACGTTCACCACAATAAACGCGGGAACTGCAAAACTTAGGCATAAAATACATATTGTTACGAGCGATTTTACGAGCGATTTTTCTATACCTACTGACGGAATTCTAAGAAGAGATTTCCTAGCAAAATATAAATGCCAAATTAATTATGAACCGTGGTTATCCACGTTCACGATTGATCAAAATGAAATAACAATCCCAATAGAAGATAATTTTCAACAGAGTATATACTTACCACCTCGGCACGAAGTGGTACGCTATATACCAGGTTTAGGACCAACAGAAGATATGGTAGTACATTCGCAGGAAATTCTACCCGGAGTCTTCTGCGGAAATACAATCACTTCAGCTAGTCAACCTATGTTTAAGTTTGTAAATACAACTAGTAAACCTGTATTAATAGCATATTCACAATTCAAGCCTAAGTTAGAACCATTTAGAAATTATAACATAATTTCAACTAAAGACAATGCTAGAAGTAGTAAAACTAGAATAAAAAAAATATTAAGTAAGATAAATATGGAAAGCGATACCACGTACGCAAAAACAGAAATGATAAAACTCATAACAAAATATGAGGATATTTTTCATTTAGAAACCGATAAATTTAGCACAAATAATTACACAGGGCTATACACAGGGCATTAATTTAAGTGATAACACATCCGTGTATATACCCAATTATAAAACTATCCACGCTCAAGGCGAGGAAATAGAGAGACAAGTGCAGCAAATGTTATCCGATGAGATAATTGAACCTTCAATTTCATCATACAATTCACCGATTTTACTTGTACCAAAGAAATCGGCGAATGAAGATAAAAAATGGCGATTAGTAATAGACTTTAGGCAATTAAACAAAAAGATTATGCCAGATCGTTTTCCCCTACCGAGGATCGAAAGTATACTAGATCAACTTGGTAGAGGGAGGTATTTCAGCACGCTAGATTTGATGTCTGGATTTCATCAAATTCCTTTAGATGAACACTCCAGAAACTTCACCACTTTTTCGACAATTCTGGTCACTATCAATTCAAAAGATTGCCTTTCGGATTGAATATCAGTCCGAATAGCTTTCAGAGAATGATGGCGATTGCAATGGCTGGTTTAACACCAGAGCGTGCATTTATTTACATTGACGATATAGTCGTCATAGGATATTCCTTGAGACATCATTTGGGAAATTTAGAGAAAGTTTTTGATCGTTTAAGGAAATACAACCTTAAACTGAATATTGAAAAGTGCAAATTTCTAAAGACCGAAGTGACCTATCTCGGTCATAAGATTACCGACAAGGGAATACTACCTGATGAGTCTAAATTTGAGGCCATTAAGAATTACCCTATACCCAACAATGCAGACGATGTACGACGATTTGTAGCCTTTTGTAACTACTATCGTAAATTCGTCGAAAATTTTGCAAACATAGCGTATCCTTTAAATCAATTACTAAAGAAGAACGCTACGTTCAGATGGACAAACGAATGCCACAATGCTTTCAACCATTTAAGACATCAGTTAATGTCTCCTAAATTACTCCAATACCCGGATTTCTCCAAAAAATTTATCCTTACGACAGACGCTTCAGGAATTGGATTTGGAGCAGTCTTGTCACAAATCACAGAGGTAGGCAACCAACCTATTGCTTTTGCAAGCAAGACGTTTACGCCTGCTGAGAAGAATAAACCTACAATTTTAAAAGAATTAACAGCCATTCATTGGGCTATAAATCATTTTGAGTCTTACCTCTATGGAAGGCGTTTTACAATAAAAACGGATCATAGGCCGCTTGTCTATCTATTTAATATTAAAAACCCTACATCTAAGCTAACAAGAATGCGTATCGATCTTGAAAACTTCGATTACGACATTGTATATCCCTTTAAGCACGGAGGGTTTTAGTTACGATATTTGGTTTTTGGATCAATAAAATTTTTTTTGTCGCTCGAGATATCAAAACCAGTGTATTCTACACATTGCAATAAATGTTTGCTAAATTTAGTAACCTACACAATTGTGTGGGTTCGGCCTTATCTTATACCATTGCAGTATGGGTAAAAATGAGCCGAAAAAACGGATGCAATTAAGATATGGCCTGCAGGCTGATAAAATGTAGGTGATCTTAAGTAAAATTTTCCGGAGAATCGCATGGTGCCCACCGCTTTCCTGTTTGTCATCGGCAAGTGCCCCATTTTGCTCATTTTCCTCTCTTTTTAACATTTTTTACCCTTTTTGGACTATACCAAGCCAGGCTTTGAAAAAACAAAACATGGAAAACCTAATTATTTTGTGTAAAGAACCCACACAATTGAATAGGCTTGACCCCGTTTAGTTTAGAGCGAGATCATCGCTTCGAGGCTCATAAACGTCAGCTTCTGAAGCAGCGGAACGGTCGCTACGTAGCTATGGAAATACGCGCAACTTTTTGCAAGTACTTAACTTTTTACTAATCTTAATACAACAGATATACCGGAACGTCCAGATTGACTTAAAACATTCAAATGTTGATCCAAGAATTTGTCTTAGAAAATACCGTAGTTGAATACATCATTTGCCACACTTCTTTATTATTTTGCGATTTATAAATGACCAGTTTTAGGATCTGGTAGTACTCTAAACGGAAGTTCCGTAGTGTGGAGCATGAACGAATGCTCTACAGTATAATGTATTCATTCTTACTGACTCAAAATGAGATGGCAGCAGCAAATTTCGTTTTATTTCATCTATTACTTATGACGTGAAAAAATAAACCCACTGCGATCTGGAATATCTCTGGGAAAATGGATCCAAAATTTGCTAATATATTTTTTTATTGAAGGTCAATCTAAGGTGGTTCTTTGATGACAAGTTGTATAAAAATTGATCAAAAAATAGTAAAGATAGAGCCAAAAGTGTAACGGCAAGTACACTAATTTTTGAAGTCCCGGCGGGAACGTAAAGGTTAAAGTAGGTATGCAATAAGGCCGAACCTACACAATTGTGTAGGTATGAAAAACAGTGTGCATAAGTAAGTTAGTAAAAGTTATTTCGCGTAAATTTTTAATTATATCAATTAGAAATACTTATTACCAATAATTTTTTACCTAAGCAATTTCGAAATACGGATCCAATAAGAAAATACGACAGATAAAGCTTTTTGCTGTTTTCACAAGATTTTGAAGACTAGACAATAATTAATCCAAACACAAAAGAAAACTTCTTTTCAGCAATTTTCTATTTTTTTTACGAGTTACGATCTTTACACAAGAGATTGGTGCCATATATGTAAAAGTATGACGTTTAGAAAGGAAAGGAAAAATTTTTAAAAGTAGTTATGTCTCACCTACACAATTGTGAGGGCTCGGGCTTAAAGGGATATATTAAAGGTAAAGAAAACGTAGCAGCGGACGCGCTGACATCCGAGAAATTAAAAGAGAATAAGATACTAATGGTAAATACAAGAGCTATGACCCGAAAAACCAACAAAGTGGAAATTAACAAGAAAAATGAAAATAAATCAGAGGAGAATGATCACCTCCAAGTATATGAAACAGAAAGCCCAACGGAAACTAAAAATTTAATAAAACTGTCGACAGTCATAGCAGGCAATACATTAACATTCGTGTTATTGAAGAAAGCTAATAAAACGCTTGTGGCACAAGTGCATCAAGACGTTAGGAATGGAAGTCAGGCACTAGAGTCTGCTCTTCCAGAAATTGAAAAATATGCAAAGAGATTTAATGCAAAGAAATTAGCGCTCTCAAGTGAAGATTTTATCTTCCAACTGGTACCAGTAGAATACTTTAAAATGATTGCAAACAAATCATTAAAAAACCTGCAGGTAATAATATTTAAGGAACCTAAATTCATTTATAATGAAAATGAAATCCAAAACATTTTACATAATCACCACAATACCCCAACCGGAGGACATGTAGGACAACATCGATTGTACCGTGACCGCCCCTAATTCTGCGCAGCTCCTAATTCTGCGCATTTTTCTTTATATAAGTATTTCTTAACATTGTGCATAACTATGATCATTGCGTTATTTTTTCATAAATGTGTGTTGAATATTACGCCATTATTCACAAATGGGCCATAATATTTGAGAGCGAAATAATTTAACGTGAATCTGAAAGTATTTTATATGGCAGAAAACATCGTCGTTAGCACCAAAGCTAAGATTGTCCTGCTAGAAAATTAACAAATTTATGATCGAAATTCTTTGCAATGATCAAATTACCCAGCATGATTAGAAAGAATAATTAGTTTTAGTCATGTTTTAGACAAAAAGAGTGATTGCATGCATTGCTTTCCTTAGAAAAATGTGATGCAATAATGCGCAGATTTAGGCACAGATTTTTTATTTATGTTCCAAATTCTGCGCAGTAATGTATCCTACGAAGAAAGCGCGAAAGAGTACAGAACCTCACCCAAATGGCTGAAGTATGGAGGCATGAAAATTCAAGTAGAATCTTTAACTTCCATTGATTGGAATCCTGTGCTGTGTCTCGGGGTCCGAACCCACGAGTGCCAATTCATGAAACCATGTCTTCTATTTTTTTTAATGTTCAAAATTTTTGGCAACCATGCCAGTGGATAAACGTATTGAATAAACCGTCCACGAATCCAACAGAAAAGTGTATGAAATACAAACCCCCGGATGCCGTGAAGTTCATAATACCGAGTTAACACCAAATGCTCACCTTAGACGCGATATTTTAAGTGCGTGTCCAGTAATTGGTGAGAAATCTGCAGTTATCTAAAGTGCACACCATAGTAAGCTTGCCATTGTCATCAACGATTGTCTGTGCACCGTCGCGATATTGAATTGCTACCAACAACGATGTCGAGCGATGAGAGGAGTGCGAAACGGCTGAGGAACAATGCTGGACCGAATATTTCAAGCAGTATAAACAACACTACATGTATGACTCTGGACGATGTGATGCGGGTGCTGTCTCGACGTTTTGACGAAACTAACGACAAAATCGACACAATGAAAACTGAATTGAATAACAAACTGGATCAGATGAAAAACGATCTCCAAACACAAATCGACTCTATACAGCAGGACGTTTTTGAGTTTAAATCCTCTTGTACCGCTGAACTCAATAGTTTTAGTGGTAAAATAGAAAAAATTGATACTCGTATTACTTTGACATCAGAAAGTGTCTGCCGCCTTGAAAATCAAACAGAGCTGATCGCTGTTGGGATTCCCTATCTCCCAGACGAAAACCTACATACACATCTAACATCTATTGCGAAAGTTATCGGCTTTGATGAAAACAAACTGTCTCACGTTAATTGCAAGCGGCTTCGTTCCAAGGCTTCGACGAAGGGTGATGCCAGTCTCGCTATCCTGCAATTTTCAATGTCCAGTCTGCGTGATGAGTTTTATGCAAAATATCATTTGAAACGGGATTTGTGCTTGAGGCATATTGGCTTTAACTCAGATAGGCGAATCTACATCAACGAGAATCTTACAAGCCATGCAAGAGCAATCAAACGGACGGCCGTTAGGATGCGCAGAGAAAAGACATTTACGCTGGTTACTACAAAACTGGGGATTGTTTACGTAAAGAAGACTCTCGACGGACCATTGATAGCGGTTACATCTATTGATCAATTAACACAAATATGATTGTACACTTTTTTTGTTGTGATGCCAGAATTTTGTATTAAGTTTAAGAAAATTGTAATGTGTGCTTTATGAGTGATTAGAATTAAGCTGCCTTTTGTACTATGTTG
This sequence comes from Sabethes cyaneus, assembly GCF_943734655.1. NCBI lineage: Eukaryota > Metazoa > Arthropoda > Insecta > Diptera > Culicidae > Sabethes > Sabethes cyaneus. Next base: position 118,733,122 of record NC_071354.1, on the reverse strand, counting down.
CTTTCGATCCAAATGCCATGGATGATAGACATTTAACCACACTCCCAAGCTTCATCATTCCGAGAGCTGTGATGCAGTCTGCACTGGCAAGTGATAAATTCAATGTATGTCATGCAAATGTACAAAGTTTATGCGCACGTAATTGCAGCAAACTGGAAGAGATCAGGTGTATGTTAGAAAACTCAAAAGTAACTGTAGCTTGTTTAACTGAGTCTTGGCTGTTTGATGCTATTTCGGATCAAGTAGTTGCAATATCTGGTTATCGGTTAGTGAGAAATGATCGCATCTATAAAAGAGGAGGGGGAATAGTCGTGTACGTAAAAGAATCTGTTCACTACAAGGTTGTGTATACGTCCCGTGTATCAGCTGGATGTACGTTCAAAACAGAATGCTTAGCTCTTGAACTTAACGTTGGTAATGAAGTGATACTATTAATTGCTGTATACAATCCACCGAATACTGACTTATGCGAATTCATACAAATTGAGCTGTTGGACTTGTTGTTGGCATACGAAAATGTGTTACTAGTGGGCGACATTAACACTGACATGTTAAAAAGAAGTGATGAACGGGAAATGCTTGTCAATGTGTTTGAATCTGCTTCTTTGAGTGATATTGGAACTGAACCGACATTTTTCCATAATAACGGTTGCTCGTTATTGGACATAGTAGCGGCAAACAAGCTGGACAGAGTGATTCACTTTAATCAAATTTCCGTACCGGGCATTTCTAAGCATGATCTGATTTTTTGTTCACTCGATGTCGACACGATTGTTCAACTTTCGCCTAGAACCTATCGTGATTATACTAACTTTAATCCGATGGCGTTACGGTCCGCTATTGCTACAATTCCATGGGATCAATATTATCGGATGGACAGCGTAAATCAAATAACCGAGTTTTTCAGTGCGCATGTTGTTGCTGTTCACGATGCTTGTATACCTCTACGAAATGTGAAACAACGCAAAGAAAACAATCCGTGGTTTAATAATGGTATACGCAAAGCGATGCTTGAAAGAGACTTGGCGTACGGAGATTGGAAGAGAGCTCCACCTGACCTTAAACTAACGTCAGGGCAAACCTACAAAATACTACGAAACCGCGTTTGCAAACTCATCCGTAATGCAAAAAGAGATCATCTTGAGCCGTATTTTCGTTCCACTGACACATCCAGCACACTATGGAAAAAATTAAAAAGTTTGGGGCATAAGTAAACATAAGCATAACGACGAATGCTCTTTCGATCCTGTCGCAGTTAACGAAAAATTCTCTTCGTATTTTACAATTAGTCAAGAGCAAGAGTACACACGTGTTGAAAGTCATGCTGATCATCTCGATAGATTCTCATTTAAGCCTATTGAAATGTATGAGGTTGTGAATGCAATTTTTGAAATTAAATTGAATGCGACCGGAATGGATCAGATTACATTGCGGTATTTGAAAATAGTTTTGCCATTAGTCGTGGATCACCTTGTCTTCTTGTTTAATAAAATAGTAACCACGTCGGAGTTTCCTAGTATGTGGAAAGAAATTAAAGTTATTCCTTTGCGGAAAAAACGGCATGTAAACGCATTAGACAATCTCCGCCCTATAAGCCTGCTATATATCATCTCAAAAGCATTGGAGAAAATAATGAAAAAGCAGATTGTATCTCACCTTGCGCAGTTTGAACTGCTTTCAAATTATCAGGCTGGTTTCCGGGAAGGACAAGGTGTAAAAACGGCACTGCTTCGAGTCTACGATGATATCGCAGCGGCTGTAGACAAGAAAGACAAAGCATTCTTAGCCTTGCTGGACTTTTCGAAAGCTTTCGACACCATCTCTCACAACCGTGTATGTTACAAACTGGATAGTCACTATAACTTTCATCATACTGCCGTTACTCTACTGTATTCATACTTAACTGGAAGAACACAAACCGTTTACTGTGGTGATAGGAAATCGAATCGGTTACCAATAACCTCCGGTGTACCTCAGGGATCTGTACTTGGTCCAGTCCTTTTTTCGTTGTATATCGATGACTTACCGAACGTTTTAAAATACTGTAAACTTCAAATGTATGTTGATGATGTCCAACTTATTTGTATACAGTCAGGGACATCTACTTCGTCACTTTCTAGTAACGCTAGTTACTTTCCTGAACGACGACATGAATGCAATTGCAACATGGGCCAACGAGAATTCTCTTAAAATCAATAATTCCAAAACAAAAGTCATCCTATTTGGAACTAATAGAACCGAGAATGCTGCCGTTCCAGCACTATTACTTGAAGGAAACCAAATCGAGTTCACACATCATGCAAACAACCTCGGGATAGTTTTTCAAGCTGACTTAGGATGGGATAGAGCCGTGGCCGTTCAGTGCGGAAAAATATACGCGTACCTTAGGACGTTTAGAGCCACTGCATCGGAACTGCCAGTTAGTACCAAGCTACAACTATTTAAATCACTTGTGTATCCTCACTTTCTATTTGGTGACGTAATCTATATGGGTATGAACAGAGCATTGCTTACGAAACTTGAGGTTGCGTTAAATAGTTGCATACGGTTTATTTATGGTATAGATCGTTTCACATCAGTGCGGCACTTGCAGAAAAATCTGATTGGATGTCCATTTGAAAAATTTCATGATATGCGAGCATGCATCTTTCTGCACAAAATTGTTAAAAATCAATCACCAAATTACTTGTTTGACAGGCTTGTCCCTTTCCGTGGTATTAGAACAAACAATTTAGTAGTTCCTTCACACAGAACCACATCCTATGGAAAATCGTTTTATGTGAGAAGTGTGGTTCTCTGGAACAGTTTACCCACTGAGTTAAAACGCACAACTTCGGAAGCAATATTTAGAAAAGGCTGCTTAACATTTTTTAATAATTAATATATATGTAAAAATTTATTTTAAGAATTACGAACTGAAGTCATGCATAATACCTTAATTAAAATGTCTTACGTCAATAGTTAGTCAGATAAATAATAAATAATAATAATAATAATAATAATAATAATAATAATAATAATAATAATAATAATAATAATAATAATAATAATAATAATAATAATAATAATAATAATAATAATAATAATAATAATAATAATAATAATAATAATAATAATAATAATAATAATAATAATAATAATAATAATAATAATAATAATAATAATAATAATAATAATAATAATAATAATAATAATAATAATAATAATAATAATAATAATAATAATAATAATAATAATAATAATAATAATAATAATAATAATAATAATAATAATAATAATAATAATAATAATAATAATAATAATAATAATAATAATAATAATAATAATAATAATAATAATAATAATAATAATAATAATAATAATAATAATAATAATAATAATAATAATAATAATAATAATAATAATAATAATAATAATAATAATAATAATAATAATAATAATAATAATAATAATAATAATAATAATAATAATAATAATAATAATAATAATAATAATAATAATAATAATAATAATAATAATAATAATAATAATAATAATAATAATAATAATAATAATAATAATAATAATAATAATAATAATAATAATAATAATAATAATAATAATAATAATAATAATAATAATAATAATAATAATAATAATAATAATAATAATAATAATAATAATAATAATAATAATAATAATAATAATAATAATAATAATAATAATAATAATAATAATAATAATAATAATAATAATAATAATAATAATAATAATAATAATAATAATAATAATAATAATAATAATAATAATAATAATAATAATAATAATAATAATAATAATAATAATAATAATAATAATAATAATAATAATAATAATAATAATAATAATAATAATAATAATAATAATAATAATAATAATAATAATAATAATAATAATAATAATAATAATAATAATAATAATAATAATAATAATAATAATAATAATAATAATAATAATAATAATAATAATAATAATAATAATAATAATAATAATAATAATAATAATAATAATAATAATAATAATAATAATAATAATAATAATAATAATAATAATAATAATAATAATAATAATAATAATAATAATAATAATAATAATAATAATAATAATAATAATAATAATAATAATAATAATAATAATAATAATAATAATAATAATAATAATAATAATAATAATAATAATAATAATAATAATAATAATAATAATAATAATAATAATAATAATAATAATAATAATAATAATAATAATAATAATAATAATAATAATAATAATAATAATAATAATAATAATAATAATAATAATAATAATAATAATAATAATAATAATAATAATAATAATAATAATAATAATAATAATAATAATAATAATAATAATAATAATAATAATAATAATAATAATAATAATAATAATAATAATAATAATAATAATAATAATAATAATAATAATAATAATAATAATAATAATAATAATAATAATAATAATAATAATAATAATAATAATAATAATAATAATAATAATAATAATAATAATAATAATAATAATAATAATAATAATAATAATAATAATAATAATAATAATAATAATAATAATAATAATAATAATAATAATAATAATAATAATAATAATAATAATAATAATAATAATAATAATAATAATAATAATAATAATAATAATAATAATAATAATAATAATAATAATAATAATAATAATAATAATAATAATAATAATAATAATAATAATAATAATAATAATAATAATAATAATAATAATAATAATAATAATAATAATAATAATAATAATAATAATAATAATAATAATAATAATAATAATAATAATAATAATAATAATAATAATAATAATAATAATAATAATAATAATAATAATAATAATAATAATAATAATAATAATAATAATAATAATAATAATAATAATAATAATAATAATAATAATAATAATAATAATAATAATAATAATAATAATAATAATAATAATAATAATAATAATAATAATAATAATAATAATAATAATAATAATAATAATAATAATAATAATAATCTCGGTACCGTTCGAGGAGGTGAGGACTCAACGGCGCTTAGCTGCAAGCGGCCGAGCGGGTTGTAGGTTGCGGATAACTAACGGCCATTAGATATAATGGTTAGTTGCGAATTAAATAAGCAATCCCGGACAAGCAGCGGGGATGGTCTATGGGTGTGGTGGGGCTCAACAGTGGGCTCTGTTTAGTTTCCATGAAAAACCACAATACCTGAACGCCAGTCCTGACAAAGCGAGTAGGTACCGCTATAAGTGCCTTAGCCCATGACCTCACTAGCCGGTTAGACTTCCGGAAAGAAAAGTCAACCCAATATGGAGTACAATTTACGGAATAGAATAATAATGCGATCGCCCGAGGAGGGAGCCCCTACTGGAGCTGGTCCTGGAACGGGGGACAGAGCGAGCGGCCAGCGGCTGGAGGAAGACGTGGTGCAAGAGCGACCTTCCAGTCAACGGGCTCAGCCCGTACACCGAACGCGAAACCGAAGAAGCAGCAACAGACACCACCAAGGCAATGCTGCACCTGCTAATGTTGCTACGGCTGACCGACGTCAGTCGCTCACCTTGGCAGACCGCCAACGGCAGCGGATCATGTGGACGAGGGAGATGAACATGTATGTGATCCGCTGCTACTACGTTTGCACGAGGTTGGAGACGGATATGTCCGGCAGGCCTAGAATGCTGGACATGTTCAATGAGCGGTTCCCTCGATTTGCCAACCAGCTTGACCGGAATAAGCTGTACACCCGACGACGAGCAATATTGACAAACAACATGCTCACTACCGCCGAGTTAGACAGCATCAAGCTGGAAGTGCAAAGGGAACTAGGGAGTACAGGGAACAGATCGAGCGATGTGTCGAGTAGGAGTTCTGTTGGGCACGATGCAGCACGGCGGGAATCGACTGCACCCATAAACATGTCAGTGGAGGAACCATCATTGCATGCTCCAGAACTAACAATGGACCAACAACGACAACAATTACTTGACGAACTAGCTTTCGAAATGAACGCAGCGGTTACACAATTTCGGGGAACAGACCCCTTATCCCGACACCGGATACCAAAGCTGCAATATTCCTTCCGGCTAACGAATGCAGTAAGAATCCTTAACGAGGATGTTTTGCCACTGTATACTGAAACCGCTGAGAACCTTGAGGAACTGCAATGTATAGTGTATTCCGCAGCTGTAGCCGTTGTGAGAACTATGGGAGTACAGACCTTCCCCCCAGGTAATGGTGAGGCCCATGTACGCCCCCAAACACGAAAACCCGCATGGATGCTACGACTAGAATCTAGGATAGCATCGTTGAGGGTGAAGATAGGTCGGTTAACACAATACAAGAGGGGAAACCGATCAAGAAGGCTGGTTCGTCAGGTGAAAGAAATCGTAAAGCCCGCAGAGCTCCTAAATCTCAGTGAACTCAACATCACTGAGATCCTCGACACCCATGTACAAAGGTTAAGTGCTCTTGCTAAACGGATGCGACGTTATGTTGAATGTTCAAAGCGGAAACAACAAAACCGGATGTTCAACACTAACGAAAAGGAGTTCTATAACCACATCAGCAATAACAAAACCGATTACAGCGAGGGACTCCCAGAACTTGGCGAAATTACACAGTTTTGGGCCAATATATGGGAGAACCCCGCTCAACACAACAATAATGCGATGTGGTTGGTAGAAGAGGAAGAAGGCAGTGGTGAAATTGAACGCATGGCCCCCGTAGCAGTGACCGCCGAGGATATCCACGAGGCTACACGGTATACCAGGAATTGGGCCGCACCAGGACCAGATTTTGTGCACAATTTTTGGTATAAAAAGTTCTCTGCAATCCATGGGCGGATGGCGGAATGCTTCAACACGGTACTAAGAAACCCCCAGGAGCTGCCAGAATTCATCACTAAAGGGGTAACCTATCTTCTACCCAAAGATCGGAACACAACTAATCCCGCCAAGTACAGGCCAATAACATGTCTTTCAAGCCTGTACAAGGTGCTCTCGTCGGTAATCACCCAAAAGGTGCAGTACCATTGCGATGCAAATGGAGTGATGACTGAAGAACAAAAAGGATGCCGTAAAAACACACAAGGCTGTAAAGACCAAGTCATCATCGATGCAGTCATTGTGGGACAGGCAAGCCGAAATAGGCGAAACCTCAGTATGGCGTACATCGACTACAAGAAGGCATACGATTCAGTACCCCACTCGTACCTAATTAAGGTACTAGAATTGTATAAAATAGACGGTGGCATCATCAGGTTAATGAAGCACGCAATGGGAATGTGGAACACTTCACTCCACACTACCGACGGGATAGAGGTGTTACGATCCAGAACTCTCAGCATAAAAAGGGGGATTTTCCAAGGCGATACATTCAGTCCGCTATGGTTTTGCCTTGCGATGAACCCCCTCAGCAAAGCACTTAACCGAAGCAGCTATGGCTACCAATTGAAAAGTGGGACAACGAGTACAATAATTACCCACACCTTCTATATGGACGATCTGAAGCTGTTTGCGGAAACTATGGAGAAGCTGCGTCATCTGTTGCAGCTGGTGACAACGTTCAGCAACGATATTCGGATGGAGCTTGGCGTCGACAAATGTCGTCTCGTAAATATCCATCGGGGTAAAGTAATGGACGCTGAAAGTTTCCGCATCAACGAAAGGGAGGAAATTCGAAGTATGATTGAAGGTGAGTCGTACAAATACCTGGGATTCCTGCAACTGAAAGGTATTCACCACACGACTATCAGGAAAGAACTGCAGGAACGGTTCCTGTATCGTGTCAACCGTATTTTGAAATCACTCCTCTCTGCCGGCAACAAAGTAAAGGCGATAAACACGTTTGCCGTGCCTTTGTTGACATACAGCTTCGGGGTGGTTAAATGGACCAAAACGGATTTGGAAGCGATTGAACGTACCTTGCGAGTATCGCTAACCAAGCACCGTTCGCACCACCCAAGATCGGCAGTCGAAAGAATCACCTTACCACGCATGGAAGGAGGAAGAGGTGTCACTGACATCCAAGCGCTATGCGTATCCCAGATCGAGCAGTTGCGGAGATATTTCATAGATAGTCAGACTCGTCATGTTGTCTACCGCACTGTCTGTGAAGCAGACCACGGGTTCAGCGCCCTGCATCTGGCGCAGGAGCATTACCAGCTGAACTGCGACCTAAAAACCGTACCAGAAAAGGTCGAAACGTGGAAAGCAAAGGAACTACATGGGACGCACCCCCATCAATTAGAGCAAGCGCATATAGACAAAGTGGCATCGAATGCGTGGTTGGTGCGAGGTGATCTCTTTTCGGAGACAGAAGGCTTCATGGTAGCCATTCAGGATCGGGTTATTACGACGAAGAACTACCGCAGGTACATATTGCACGAAGATATAGAAGACCGTTGTCGAAAGTGCAATTCAGTAGGGGAAACGATCGAGCATGTGATTGCAGGCTGTCCAGCCTTAGCCGAAACGGCTTACCTAGGACGCCACAATGCAGTTGCCAAGATTGTGCACCAGCAACTCGCCTTGAAGCACAACTTGGTAAACTGTTACGTACCCTACTATAAGTACCTGCCTAGCCCGGTTCTGGAAAATAGCTGCATAAAGTTGTACTGGGATCGTGAGATTATTACGGACGTCCTTATACGTGCCAATCGTCCTGACGTTGTGATCTACGACAAAAGGAGGAAGTACGTTACCCTCATAGACATCGCTGTACCGCTGGATCGCAATGTCCAGTCAACATTCTCGGCCAAAATAACGAAATACCACGACTTGGCCGAGGAGTTAAAGCAGATGTGGCACCTTGAGGGCGTACGTATAGTTCCGGTGGTCATCTCAGCCACCGGAGTAGTGCCCTGTAGCCTACAACGTTCCCTGGAAGAGCTAGAGCTCCAAAAAAATTTGGACAATATCCAAAAAGCGGTGGTTCTTGAAACCTGTAATATTACGAGGAGGTTCCTGAATCACCACAATTAAACACAGCTGGAGCAGACGTAACAACAAAAAAAAATATGAATGAGAACCACAGAGCCTAACCCCTCTTGGCATAAAGAAGCCCGAGGGTAGGTGAAAGTTTCCAGCATTTTTGCTGAGAAGTGCCAAAACTCTATAATAATAATAATAATAATAATAATAATAATAATAATAATAATAATAATAATAATAATAATAATAATAATAATAATAATAATAATAATAATAATAATAATAATAATAATAATAATAATAATAATAATAATAATAATAATAATAATAATAATAATAATAATAATAATAATAATAATAATAATAATAATAATAATAATAATAATAATAATAATAATAATAATAATAATAATAATAATAATAATAATAATAATAATAATGGATTATTATTATTAGAAAGGGATCGTGAGATTATTACGGACGTCCTTATACGTGCCAATCGTCCTGACGTTGTGATCTACGACAAAAGGAGGAAGCACATTACCCTCATAGACATCGCTGTACCGCTGGATCGCAATGTCCAGTCAACATTCTCGGCCAAAATAACGAAATACCACGACTTGGCCGAGGAGTTAAAGCAGATGTGGCACCTTGAGGGCGTACGTATAGTTCCGGTGGTCATCTCAGCCACCGGAGTAGTGCCCTGTAGCCTACAACGTTCCCTGGAAGAGCTAGAGCTCCAAAAAAATTTGGACAATATCCAAAAAGCGGTGGTTCTTGAAACCTGTAATATTACGAGGAGGTTCCTGAATCACCACAATTAAACAGCTGGAGCAGACGTAACAACAAAAAAAAAAATATGAATGAGAACCACAGAGCCTAACCCCTCTTGGCATAAAGAAGCCCGAGGGTAGGTGAAAGTTTCCAGCATTTTTGCTGAGAAGTGCCAAAACTCTATAATAATAATAGTAATAGTAATAGTAATAGTAATAGTAATAGTAATAGTAATAGTAATAGTAATAGTAATAGTAATAGTAATAGTAATAGTAATAGTAATAGTAATAGTAATAGTAATAGTAATAGTAATAGTAATAGTAATAGTAATAGTAATAGTAATAGTAATAGTAATAGTAATAGTAATAGTAATAGTAATAATAATAATAGTAATAATAATAATGTCCAACCTCAAGGGGCTGTCAGAGAGTGGGGCAGTGGTTTCTATATGAAAACACAATTTTTGGTATTAGTCTAAAGTGTAATGTTTAGTATGCAGAAAACCCGAATCAATTCGCCTTTCACGTTATCGAAAATAAAATATTTAAAATGAAGCAATCAAAATGATAACAATACTCCTTTGCCACCCGGACAGCACAAGAAGGCCGGATCATGGATTTAATTATGGTAATGGCTAATATCGGATTTTTTGGTGTGCTTTCAGCGTATAAAGGCATAAACAGCATGGCAGTAGTATTTATTTTCACTTGTTGGGTGCGCAGAATTAGGAGCAAACATGCGCAGAATTAGGAACATGGGCAAGAAAGTGCGCAGAATTAGGCACCGTGGATAAGTTTACAAAACGAAAAATATACTCAATTATTGGTCGACTTACAATTCCTATATTTTTACCAGATATTATAGACCGTAGCACTACACGTTGCTGCTATCCACGTTGTTAATTTAAAGCTAGAATACTTAGAATAGCGGAAGAATCATACAAATGTCTTAACTGCGCAGAATATGGTACGTTCACGGTACCTACGTATCCGAGAAAAGTACAGGTGGCGAGCCATGAAAAATTCCATTGCCCAATTTATTCACCAGTGCGAATTGTGCAAGAGGAATAAGATTATCAAGCATACCAAACAACCCATGATAGTTACAACAACCCCTTCAAAAGCCTTAGAAACCATTTTAATAAACACAGTAGGACCACTACCCCGAACCATAAACAACAATCGTTACTGCGTTACAATCCAGTGCGATCTGACAAAATACATTGTAATAATCCCCATCCCGAACAAAGAAACTAACACTATAGCGAAAGCGTTAGTGGAAAACTTCATTTTAATATACGGAAACTTCATCGAAATGCGCTCCGATCAAGGAACCGAGTATAAAAACGAAATATTAGAACAAATATGCAAACTTTTACAAATCAAACAAACATTCTCAACTCCTTATCATCCCGAAACAATTGGATCATTGGAGAGAATTCACAGGTGTCTTAACGAATACCTGCGATCATTCACCAATGAGCACCAATCTGATTGGGATGATTGGATTAAGTTTTACCAATTTTCTTACAACACGACACCCCATACAGAACACAGTTTCACACCTTTCGAATTAATATTTGGCCGAAAAGCAAATCTCCCTCAAGATAGTATACAAAATAGCAATGAACCAATATACAATTTCGATATGTACAGAAATGAGCTTAGATACAAATTACAAAAGTCACATGAGATTACCAAGGCAAAACTAATAGAACAAAAATTAAAAAGGCAACAACAATTCAATAACGATACCAACCCTATTACAGTACAACCTAATCATACAGTATTTCTTAAAAACGAAAATAGGCATAAACTCGATTCATTTTACATAGGACCATACGAAGTTATATCAGTTAATGAACCAAATTGCGAAATTAGACACATAGAAACAGGAAAAACTATTATAGTACATAAGAATAGACTAATTAAAAATTAACCAAACACCTTTCTTTCAAAAAAAGGAATTAGAAAATCAAAATAACAGAATCAACGCGATTACTAGACACAACACTTATGGTTCTTACAAAAAAACATAAATACCTTATCCGCTAACCGGTTTCTGGTATGATGCTACCCATCATCAGAGCGGTGGTCGACTGGATACAAAGTAGTAATCTGCTGTTTACTACAGTTTCAACTTCGTCAGTTGAAAGAGCGGTGAGGTGATGAGAGCGTCATCCTCATTCATCAGGGGACGGTCCTCCGTACAGATGTACATCGACTCCCACGCAGTCAAATGAGAAGACTTTCTCACGTTTTTGAGCAGCTTTGCGTTTCCCCAATTGATATTGTGTTTGGAGCAGATTGAGTGCATGGCTACACTGGAGTCGTTGGGCCGTTCATTCTCCACTGCCTTTCTATGTTCTTTTAGGCGAATTTTGAATTTCCTCCGCGTTTGCCCGATGTACACCGCTGGGCAATCCTGGCACGGAATTTCATAAATTCCTGAGCGTTCGTCGGGCGGAACCTTGTCCTTTTGATTATTCAAAAGTTCCTGTAAGGCATTGCCGCTTTTGTGGACCACATGGAAACCATGCCGCTTAAGTACCTTTCTAATGTGGTTTGTTACTTTCGGGTAGAACGGTAGGCTGATTCTTTGTACTTCTTCTCTTTCAGGCTGTAGTGTAGTGGTATCATGGCGCTGTTTTTTGCGGAGATGTTTGCGGATTATTTTATCCACAAACTTTTTGTCGTACCCGTTTAATTCAGCAGCTTTCTGAATCCTTTCCCTTTCCGCTACAAAATCTTCCTGCTCCATGGGGATGTTGACTAGACGGTGCGCCATAGAATGAAAAGCTGCTTGTTTTTGGGCCCCGAAGTGATTCGAGTCCGTAGTAATGTAACGATCGGTAGACGTTGGTTTTCGAAAAATGCTGAACTTCAGGGTATTGTCTTCTTTCCTGGTAATCAGCAGGTCCAAAAACGGTAGTTTTCCCTCTACTTCCTGTTCCACCGTAAATTTGATCTTTTCGTGCTGTGAGTTCAGCCAACTCAGTGTTTGTGGCACGTAGCGTTCCTTCACTATGGCGTAAATGTCGTCTACGTATCGCTTCCATACGCGTGGGAAAAGTTTTTCACTTTGTAGCTTTTCTTCAAAGTCGCTCATAAACAATTCCGCCAAGAGGGGCGATATTTTACTACCCATGCTGAGGCCATGGATTTGCTTGTAGTATTTACCTCTGAATACAAAATAATTTTGATTCATGCATTGCTTTGCGACAGAAACATAGGCCTCTATATGATTGTGCGGTGCCCGGCTGCGCTCCAAATGGTATCGAAGACTTTGTAAAGCATCTGGTACTGGCACGCTTGGGAATAGGGAGCTGACATCAAACGACACCAAAATTTCTCCCCTTTTTACTTCAACATTCTCTAGTTGACTCGTGAGTCCTATTGAATTTTTCACGCTCTTACCTTGTAAAACCGGGTATTTCTTCATTTCTTCGACTAGCCAAGCTGCCATTTTTTCTGTTGGTGTACAAATATTCGAAGAAATTGGTCGCATAGCTAGTGGGTTTTTGTGTAATTTAGGTAAACAGTACAGTGAAGCTACTCTCGGGTTTGGCACTAGGAACTTGCGATTTAGATTGTCTTCTCCCATCAAGCGGGTCACTTCTTGACGTGTACAATTCGCTTCCTCTACTATTGAGAGGATCTTTTGGTTTACCCTTTTTAAATTTGCACTCTTCATACGGGCCTGAACCAATCATATCAAAAACACGCGCATCGTAATTCTCCTTGTCCATGATCACTCGAAGAAACGAAGAAATACCCGGTTTTACACGGTAAGAGCGTGAAAAATTCAATAGAACTCACGAGTCAACTAGAGAATGTTGAAGTAAAAAGGGGAGAAATTTTGGTGTCGTTTGATGTCAGCTCCCTATTCCCAAGCGTGCCAGTACCAGATGCTTTACAAAGTCTTCGATACCATTTGGAGCGCAGCCGGGCACCGCACAATCATATAGAGGCCTATGTTTCTGTCGCAAAGCAATGCATGAATCAAAATTATTTTGTATTCAGAGGTAAATACTACAAGCAAATCCATGGCCTCAGTATGGGTAGTAAAATATCGCTCCTCTTGGCGGAATTGTTTATGAGCGACTTTGAAGAAAAGCTACAAAGTGAAAAACTTTCCCCACGCGTATGGAAGCGATACGTAGACGACATTTACGCCATAGCACAGTGGTCCAATCAGCGAAATTCGTGATCGTGTGATATTGCGCCTAAACGTGAGGTTTTTCGCATATAGTATCTTTAGGAACATTTCTTGGTATAACAAGCCCCTTCTTGTGAGAGAAATCTTTAGGTGATTAATTCCCTTAATAGTGAGATAAGAGATTTATTTTCTCGTATATTCGAGATACAGGTTTAGTACTTTCGGCAAAGTTGTAGTAAATATTAATACAAACAACTTTGTCAAAGACACCATACTTGTATCTCTTCATGGAAATTGTCTATGAAGCGTTATTCATGAACAGGCCCTTCAAAACAGTTTTTAAACTCTGAGTTATTCTGGTCTGGTCTGGTTACTTTTACGTGTTCATAGTGTTATAGAAAGTTGTTTATTTTGCTAAAATCAACGTTTTTGTAGAACATTATTATACGTGATTTTCTGAAGTTTCGGAGATATTGAGCATTTTTGATGAAAAATAGTATTACTTTGAGCTTAAATATTTCCCAAAGTGGCAAATGGTGGCAGATCAAACAACTCGTACTTAAAAGTACAACAAAAAGATGTGTTGCTTATTTTATTTTTTGTTTGAGTAAAGTTAATTGTTAACTACTTGTCAATTCGTGTTTTCTAATTAAATAGACTAAAAAGTCATTCCGAGAAAATTCGATCTTCTGTGACTGTTGTTGAAATTCGGTCATTTGGATTTCGGCCATTCGGGATTCGACCATTTGTGTTTCGGCCATTTGGTACCAGCCCATTATGAGTGGGATCTTTTGAAAAGACACCAATCGAAGGTATTGAACAAAATAGACTTAAGTTAGTTGTTTGGAAGCTTTTCTGTTATTAATTGCGTCAAATAATTTTGAGTCTACATTCATTTTCGACTCGAAAATAGGCGAAAAAATTGCTGGTAACTCAACTTGTTAGAAAGAGATTGTCAACATAAACAAAATGGCGTTTATTGCATCCGAAGTACATTTTAATTGTTCGATAAACATGACTGTGAAGGATTTTTAAAACAATTATAACTTTTGAGGATACAAACAGATACAGTCAATTGACATTTTATTTTAAAGGTTTTTTGTTGTACTTTTAAGTAGGAGTTGTTTGGTCTGCCACCATTTGCCACCTTGGCAATTATTTAAGCTCAAAGTAGTACTATTTTTCACCAAAAATGCTCAAAATCTCCGAAACTGCAGAAAATCACTTATAGTAATGTTCTACAAAAACGTTGATTTTAGCAAGATAAACAATTTTCTAGAACACTATGAACACGTAAAAGTTGACCAGAATAAGTTAGGGTTTAAAAACTGTTTTGAAGGGCCTGTTCATGAATAACGCTTCATAGACAATTTCCATGAAGAGATACAAGTATGGTGTCTTTGACAAAGTTGTTTGTATTAATATTTACTACAACTTTGCCGAAAGTACTAAACCTGTATCTCGAATATACTAGAAAATAAATCTCTTATCTCACTATTAAGGGAATTAATCACCTAAAGATTTCTCTCACAAGAAGGGGCTTGTTATACCAAGAAATGTTCCTAAAGATACTATATGCGAAAAACCTCACGTTTAGGCGCAATATCACACGATCACGAATTTCGCTGATTGGACCACTGTGCTATGGCGTAAATGTCGTCTACGTATCGCTTCCATACGCGTGGGGAAAGTTTTTCACTTTGTAGCTTTTCTTCAAAGTCGCTCATAAACAATTCCGCCAAGAGGAGCGATATTTTACTACCCATACTGAGGCCATGGATTTGCTTGTAGTATTTACCTCTGAATACAAAATAATTTTGATTCATGCATTGCTTTGCGACAGAAACATAGGCCTCTATATGATTGTGCGGTGCCCGGCTGCGCTCCAAATGGTACCGAAGACTTTGTAAAGCATCTGGTACTGGCACGCTTGGGAATAGGGAGCTGACATCAAACGACACCAAAATTTCTCCCCTTTTTACTTCAACATTCTCTAGTTGACTCGTGAGTTCTATTGAATTTTTCACGCTCTTACCGTGTAAAACCGGATATTTCTTCGTTTCTTCGAGTGATCATGGACAAGGAGAATTACGATGCGCGTGTTCTTGATATGATTGGTTCAGGCCCGTATGAAGAGTGCAAATTTAAAAACGGTAAACCAAAAGATCCTCTCAATAGTATGATTGAGGAAGCGAATTGTACACGTCAAGAAGTGACCCGCTTGATGGGAGAAGACAATCTAAATCGCAAGTTCCTAGTGCCAAACCCGAGAGTAGCTTCACTGTACTGTTTACCTAAATTACACAAAAACCCACTAGCTATGCGACCAATTTCTTCGAATATTTGTACACCAACAGAAAAAATGGCAGCTTGGCTAGTCGAAGAAATGAAGAAATACCCGGTTTTACAAGGTAAGAGCGTGAAAAATTCAATAGGACTCACGAGTCAACTAGAGAATGTTGAAGTAAAAAGGGGAGAAATTTTGGTGTCGTTTGATGTCAGCTCCCTATTCCCAAGCGTGCCAGTACCAGATGCTTTACAAAGTCTTCGATACCATTTGGAGCGCAGCCGGGCACCGCACAATCATATAGAGGCCTATGTTTCTGTCGCAAAGCAATGCATGAATCAAAATTATTTTGTATTCAGAGGTAAATACTACAAGCAAATCCATGGCCTCAGCATGGGTAGTAAAATATCGCCCCTCTTGGCGGAATTGTTTATGAGCGACTTTGAAGAAAAGCTACAAAGTGAAAAACTTTTCCCACGCGTATGGAAGCGATACGTAGACGACATTTACGCCATAGTGAAGGAACGCTACGTGCCACAAACACTGAGTTGGCTGAACTCACAGCACGAAAAGATCAAATTTACGGTGGAACAGGAAGTAGAGGGAAAACTACCGTTTTTGGACCTGCTGATTACCAGGAAAGAAGACAATACCCTGAAGTTCAGCATTTTTCGAAAACCAACGTCTACCGATCGTTACATTACTACGGACTCGAATCACTTCGGGGCCCAAAAACAAGCAGCTTTTCATTCTATGGCGCACCGTCTAGTCAACATCCCCATGGAGCAGGAAGATTTTGTAGCGGAAAGGGAAAGGATTCAGAAAGCTGCTGAATTAAACGGGTACGACAAAAAGTTTGTGGATAAAATAATCCGCAAACATCTCCGCAAAAAACAGCGCCATGATACCACTACACTACAGCCTGAAAGAGAAGAAGTACAAAGAATCAGCCTACCGTTCTACCCGAAAGTAACAAACCACATTAGAAAGGTACTTAAGCGGCATGGTTTCCATGTGGTCCACAAAAGCGGCAATGCCGTACAGGAACTTTTGAATAATCAAAAGGACAAGGTTCCGCCCGACGAACGCTCAGGAATTTATGAAATTCCGTGCCAGGATTGCCCAGCGGTGTACATCGGGCAAACGCGGAGGAAATTCAAAATTCGCCTAAAAGAACATAGAAAGGCAGTGGAGAATGAACGGCCCAACGACTCCAGTGTAGCCATGCACTCAATCTGCTCCAAACACAATATCAATTGGGGAAACGCAAAGCTGCTCAAAAACGTGAGAAAGTCTTCTCATTTGACTGCGTGGGAGTCGATGTACATCTGTACGGAGGACCGTCCCCTGATGAATGAGGATGACGCTCTCATCACCTCACCGCTCTTTCAACTGACGAAGTTGAAACTGTAGTAAACAGCAGATTACTACTTTGTATCCAGTCGACCACCGCTCTGATGATGGGTAGCATCATACCAGAAACCGGTTAGCGGATAAGGTATTTATGTTTTTTTGTAAGAACCATAAGTGTTGTGTCTAGTAATCGCGTTATTTAGTGTTCTTACGTTGCACATAAAATCAATATATATATTGAACAGAATCAACATTATACAAAAAAATAGAAACTATTATTAGTTATAAACCAAAGTGAAAATTAGAAAAACCTGTATTGTAAAAAATATTTTTTTTGTCAAATGTCAAATTAAAGTGAAGCAAAAAATTTTTATATTCGAAGAAAAAATTTTTATTAGTGTAATCAATCAGAAACCATTATATATTATCATTAAAGAAAAATTAAGCGTTTTTTTTTGAAAAATTAAAATAGTATTATTTCAGCAAATACAAACAAAATTTTATACAGTGCTACAAAAACCAAAATTATTGTTAAGATACTGAGACAGCTTTTAACTTTAACTTTTAGCGTTATTTTGGGGAATAATTTCGTTTCACTATCATTATTCAAAAAAGGGGGAGGTGTACTATCCGTACGCCATCCAAATTGATCATCATTTAAACAGTTAACAAACAGTAAGAAATGAGTCATAAGAACATAGCCAAACTCTTCCGTCCGCCGCGATGCACTAGCACCAGCACCGTCGATCGGCTGCACATTTTATGCTGTCCACGCTGCTGGTGGTCCGGCGTCGAACTGTGTTCGGCAAGGGTCACATTACAAGCATTACAATTAAATATATAGAACCTTTTTTCGATACCTGCTGTCTCGGTAGTCTATCTCGTTTTAACATTAAGAAACATTGTAAACCACCAAGTATCGATTCCAAATGAAGAGAATTGATTCCTATCCACCGTTAAGCTAGGAAGTTCTAATTGCGCCCCCTTGGCCTTCCGGACCTAAGGGCTGTGCTAATAGATGACATTCCGCTTCCAATGACCTCCTGGCCTTTCGGACCCATGGGCTGTCATTGGAGTGCTTAGGCCCTGCTGGCAGGAATCTGTCGCGAGTAGTCCGCCTCGTCGCGCACAAAAAATCCGCGAGTGCAGAGAGTGTTATAATTATGTTAGAGTGACACAAAATTTTGTTTTTTTAAATGCGCCCAAAAAATATAGTTTCTTTACAAAAAATTGTAGAACACACTAAAATAAGCAACTTTGCTGCATATAGTAACTATTCTTACTGATTGCGAAAATGAATGATTTGTTTAAAGAAACCACCTTAAAATCAATTCTGCGCAAAAAATCATAGGGGTTGTGTACAAGACACGACCGCATATATAGGTAACGCAGGACTACGTAAGTCTCTTTGTAGTGATAGTAGCATGTATTCATGCTTGTAATCATTCGATTCTTCATGTATACATACTATATGCAACATATATACATGTTACATGCGTTGTATATAACATTTATCAAAGTAGTAACATTGCATACGTTCAATTCTCAAAAGATTGTGCATTTGAAAACAATTTAACAAAATCAAGAACACAAACTATTGCTTTCCTGCTACCTTACTGAAATTAAAGATTGTTTTTATTATCCATATTTCCCACGTTGAAGGGATTTTACCAATTTAATCCTATTTTCTCAACAGCACATCTTTTCACTACACTTCTAATGAAACGGCAAGCATGCCTTTTCATACAGAGTCGTATTATAACCGAACACTACAGCTGTAGCACATTTTTCCAACACAGATATCAAATTCGCCGATGTTTAATCATCTCGCAGTAAAGAATTTGCGATCTGTTGTGGCAACGAACTTGTGTCATTTTTTCCGGCACACTTCCCTAACACAGACATCAAATTGGACTAGGTTTAATCGCGTTCGTAAGAAATCTGTTGGCACGAGGGGGCTTTGTCTCTGACGTACTTCCCAAGCAAGGACATCAAAATGGTCTAGGTTAAACCGCGGTGTTAAGAAACCTTGTTGAAATGGGGAAACTTTGTTATTTGTTTTGGCTTACTTCCCAAGCACAGATATCAAATTGGTATAGGTTTAGATCATCGTAAAGAATCTTCCAACCAATCACGAAGCGAGAATTCCTGTAAAACATAGGTTCATTATTTTCAATTTTTCAATAGTTCAACATCAAGAATCCATATTTTTCTTCATTTGGGTCAATTCTTAGAAGATTTTCCGATCGATTGGTGTAAGAATATTGAAAATCGTTCGGAAAACCGCTGAGCTATTAGCGCTCAAAACCTTTCATTTTTCGTGACGCTCGCATTTTTCGATTTTTTGGAATGACACCCTATCTCAAAACTTGCCGTAAGACGTAGTCCTACGCAGGGCTTGAAAAGGGATCGCAAGTTGAATGTGACTGCCGTGAATGCGAACTTTCCGGATTCAAACTCCACTTTTTGAACGATCATTTGACTGTTTTTTTGAATCCAGTCAATCTGCCGCTTGCGCTGCTGCCGTCTTACAATTCATGCGGCATCTCAGCAAAAGAAAACAGTCGATCTCCCGTTTTGCTTTGCGCTTTGAGAATATAAACTGCAAACTGACTGGAAGCATACGGTGACGTATTTTTTCGTTTCTCTTGTTGTCTCCAAATCGGCTGCTAACAGTAATAGTTTGTCACCCGGACGTCGGTCCGACGCAAGCAAAATATTCGTTTATATTGGATGGAGTCCGACCGACTTCTTCCATGCACATGTAGTGGTTGTTTTTTTGTAGTATTGCATCATACGTTTGTGCGGTTGCTTTTCGTTAGCGTGGTGGTTGCCAGTCATTTGACTGTTTTGCAGTCATTCGCTGCTCCAAACGGTAAAGGCAACTTGATCGAAACGAAAATGTCTAAAAGCTTTAGAACGCGGTAGTTCTGCTGCCTGCAATGGGCGTTTGACTGAGCAAACTGCCAGTTGTGTTATGCATAGCATTCGTATTCCACCTCTAAACGGACGGTGTGAACTTGAATGCGCGTTGGTGTGACTGCGGTAGAAAAAAAGGATCGCTCGAAGCCCTGGTCCTACGTCTAAACTTTGCACACAATTTTTTTATTGCTTTCAAATGTTCTGCAAAGTTATTCAGTAGGTTAAAATGCACTTTAAAGCTTATTTAACGCTAGGATGCATATGGATGATAGCTAACACAGCGTAAAGAAACAGTGGAATTAAGTTCCGAAGACGTGTCGATTTCTATTTGAGCATTTCCAGCTCAAAACGCTGAAAAAGCCATTTTTACTCGACTCTTTTAAATTGGAATTGGAACGTAAAATGTGAAAATAGTTTTTTCTAAACCTAATATGCCCATATTTATCTATAAGCCAAAGAAAATTAAATGGATTAACAAAAAGAGTCTTTCCTTTTAAAAAGGCGGGAAAAGGCTTGACAAAACGAGTCTTTCCTTTTAATCGTGGGGAGGACCAATCGGCACTAAATTTATAATTTTTGCTTGCTGACCTAAAACAAACAATCTGACAAAATTTAGTTTAAATCCGTGAAGGTCAATTACACGATTATCGAATACTTTTCATGAATTGACCTTAATAAAAAAAATTAAATTTCATATTTGCAACAACTTGAGAACGGGCCCAAGAAACAGTTTATATGAGAATTTAAATCAAAATGATGCGTACAGAATTTGATTTTGTTAGTTTCACAAAAAATAAATATTACATAGATTTTTCGAAAATTGTCAAGAAGAATGTCCGTAAGTAGTTCTTTACCAGATTTTAGGCCATAATTTAAGCTGTCTTTGAAAAAATGAGGCAAATAGGAGATGGTATTTTGAGATATTTTTTAATTTTTATTACGGTTTTGCGAAGTTTTTTTCTGGAAATACGTCTAATTTTCCACAACTAATTCTTTGACACCATTTTCATCAAATAAGTAGTTTTAAGATATAATTAAAAACCCTGATTTAAGCGGAAATGAACGACTAAAAATTTTGAAAAAATCATTATTCTTTTATTTCAGATTTTGATTCTGCAGTCTTTTCCGCTATTTTGATACTAAATTTGTAATGATCCGACCAAGGGAAGTGGCCGAAAAACGATCATACACATAAGCATTCCAGTGCGGCGTGGAACAACTTCGGCGGAATAAAACGCCTCTCCTGGAAAACCACGATTTTCAAACTTTATGTACCTTTTTCTCAGAAACTACACAACGTATTGGAACAAACTTTTTTTTTATTTTGTTGTGCTTGGCAAAGACTTTAATAACAGCAGAATCAATATGTGAAATAAAAAAATAATGGTTTTTCAAAATTTTTGGTCGTTTATGTCCCCTTAAGCGTGTAGGGCGCTATATCTCTGCATATTAGCGTTTGTAAGAGGAAATGCTTATCAACTTAGGGACTGTATTGGCTCGTTTCATAATGCCTGATTTTGATTTTCAGGTACCGTGAACGTACCATATTCTGCGCAGTTAAGACATTTGTATGATTCTTCCGCTATTCTAAGTATTCTAGGTTTAAATTAACAACGTGGATAGCAGCAACGTGTAGTGCTACGGTCTATAATATCTGGTAAAAATATAGGAATTGTAAGTCGACAAATAATTGAGTATATTTTTCGTTTTGTAAACTTATCCACGGTGCCTAATTCTGCGCACTTTCTTGCCCATGTTCCTAATTCTGCGCATCCAACAAGTAAAAATAAATACTACTGCCATGCTGTTTATGCCTTTATACGCTGAAAGCACACCAAAAAATCCGACATTAGCCATTACCATAATTAAATCCATGATCCGGCCTTCTTGTGCTGTCCGGGTGGCAAAGGAGCATTGTTATCATTTAGATTGCTTCATTTTAAATATTTTATTTTCGATAACGTGAAAGGCGAATTGATTCGGGTTTTCTGCATACTGAACATTACACTTTAGACTAATACCAAAAATTGTGTTTTCATATAGAAACAGCTGCCCCACTCTCTGACAGCCCCTTGAGGTGGGACATTATTATTATTATTATTATTATTATTATTATTTATTATTTATCTGACTAACTATTGACGTAAGACATTTGTCTTTTAAATTGTCAATTAAGGTATTATGCATGACTTCAGTTCGTAATTCTTAAAATAAATTTTTACATATATATTAATTATTAAAAAATGTTAAGCAGCCTTTTCTAAATATTGCTTCCGAAGTTGTGCGTTTTAACTCAGTGGGTAAACTGTTCCAGAGAACCACACTTCTCACATAAAACGATTTTCCATAGGATGTGGTTCTGTGTGAAGGAACTACTAAATTGTTTGTTCTAATACCACGGAAAGGGACAAGCCTGTCAAACAAGTAATTTGGTGATTGATTCTTAACAATTTTGTGCAGAAAGATGCATGCTCGCATATCATGAAATTTTTCAAATGGACATCCAATCAGATTTTTCTGCAAGTGCCGCACTGATGTGAAACGATCTATACCATAAATAAACCGTATGCAACTATTTAACGCAACCTCAAGTTTCGTAAGCAATGCTCTGTTCATACCCATATAGATTACGTCACCAAATAGAAAGTGAGGATACACAAGTGATTTAAATAGTTGTAGCTTGGTACTAACTGGCAGTTCCGATGCAGTGGCTCTAAACGTCCTAAGGTACGCGTATATTTTTCCGCACTGAACGGCCACGGCTCTATCCCATCCTAAGTCAGCTTGAAAAACTATCCCGAGGTTGTTTGCATGATGTGTGAACTCGATTTGGTTTCCTTCAAGTAATAGTGCTGGAACGGCAGCATTCTCGGTTCTATTAGTTCCAAATAGGATGACTTTTGTTTTGGAATTATTGATTTTAAGAGAATTCTCGTTGGCCCATGTTGCAACTGCATTCATGTCGTCGTTCAGGAAAGTAACTAGCGTTACTAGAAAGTAACGAAGTAGATGTCCCTGACTGTATACAAATAAGTTGGACATCATCAGCATACATTTGAAGTTTACAGTATTTTAAAACGTTCGGTAAGTCATCGATATACAACGAAAAAAGGACTGGACCAAGTACAGATTCCTGAGGTACACCGGAGGTTATTGGTAACCGATTCGATTTCCTATCACCACAGTAAACGGTTTGTATTCTACCAGTTAAGTATGAATACAGTAGAGTAACGGCAGTATGATGAAAGTTATAGCGACTATCCAGTTTGTAACATAAACGGTTGTGAGAGATGGTGTCGAAAGCTTTCGAAAAGTCCAGCAGGGCTAAGAATGCTTTGTCTTTCTTGTCTACAGCCGCTGCGATATCATCGTAGACTCGAAGCAGTGCCGTTTTTACACCTTGTCCTTCCCGGAAACCAGCCTGATAATTTGAAAGCAGTTCAAACTGCGCAAGGTGAGATACAATCTGCTTTTTCATTATTTTCTCCAGTGCTTTTGAGATGATACATAGCAGGCTTATAGGGCGGAGATTGTCTAATGCGTTTACATGCCGTTTTTTCCGCAAAGGAATAACTTTAATTTCTTTCCACATACTAGGAAACTCCGACGTGGTTACTATTTTATTAAACAAGAAGACAAGGTGATCCACGACTAATGGCAAAACTATTTTCAAATACCGCAATGTAATCTGATCCATTCCGGTCGCATTCAATTTAATTTCAAAAATTGCATTCACAACCTCATACATTTCAATAGGCTTAAATGAGAATCTATCGAGATGATCAGCATGACTTTCAACACGTGTGTACTCTTGCTCTTGACTAATTGTAAAATACGAAGAGAATTTTTCGTTAACTGCGACAGGATCGAAAGAGCATTCGTCGTTATGCTTATGTTTACCAAGCCCCAAACTTTTTAATTTTTTCCATAGCGTGCTGAATGTGTCAGTGGAACGAAAATACTGCTCAAGATGATCTCTTTTTGCATTACGGATGAGTTTGCAAACCCGGTTTCGTAGTATTTTGTAGGTTTGCCCTGACGTTAGTTTAAGGTCAGGTGGAGCTCTCTTCCAATCTCCGTACGCCAAGTCTCTTTCAAGCATCGCTTTGCGTATACCATTATTAAACCACGGATTGTTTTCTTTGCGTTGTTTGCTTGTAGCTACTATGTTTGCCGCTACTATGGTCAATAACGAGCAACCGTTATTATGGAAAAATGTCGGTTCAGTTCCAATAACACTCAAAGAAGCAGATTCAAACACATTGACAAGCATTTCCCGTTCATCACTTCTTTTTAACATGTCAGTGTTAATGTCGCCCACTAGTAACACATTTTCGTATGCCAACAACAAGTCCAACAGCTCAATTTGTATGAATTCGCATAAGTCAGTATTCGGTGGATTGTATACAGCAATTAATAGTATCACTTCATTACCAACGTTAAGTTCAAGAGCTAAGCATTCTGTTTTGAACGTACATCCAGCTGATACACGGGACGTATACACAACCTTGTAGTGAACAGATTCTTTCACGTACACGACTATTCCCCTCCTCTTTTATAGATGCGATCATTTCTCACTAACCGATAACCAGATATTGCAACTACTTGATCCGAAATAGCATCACACAGCCAAGACTCAGTTACACAAGCTACAGTTACTTTTGAGTTTTCTATCATACACCTGATCTCTTCCAGTTTGCTGCAATTACGTGCGCATAAACTTTGTTCATTTGCATGACATACATTGAATTTATCACTTGCCAGTGCAGACTGCATCACAGCTCTCGGAATGATGAAGCATGGGAGTGTGGTTAAATGTCTATCATCCATGGCATTTGGATCGGAAGCAACATAGTACAAAAGGCAGCTTAATTCTAATCACTCATAAAGCACACATTACAATTTTCTTAAACTTAATACAAAATTCTGGCATCACAACAAAAAAAGTGTACAATCATATTTGTGTTAATTGATCAATAGATGTAACCGCTATCAATGGTCCGTCGAGAGTCTTCTTTACGTAAACAATCCCCAGTTTTGTAGTAACCAGCGTAAATGTCTTTTCTCTGCGCATCCTAACGGCCGTCCGTTTGATTGCTCTTGCATGGCTTGTAAGATTCTCGTTGATGTAGATTCGCCTATCTGAGTTAAAGCCAATATGCCTCAAGCACAAATCCCGTTTCAAATGATATTTTGCATAAAACTCATCACGCAGACTGGACATTGAAAATTGCAGGATAGCGAGACTGGCATCACCCTTCGTCGAAGCCTTGAAACGAAGCCGCTTGCAATTAACGTGAGACAGTTTGTTTTCATCAAAGCCGATAACTTTCGCAATAGAAGTTAGATGTGTATGTAGGTTTTCGTCTTAGAGATAGGGAATCCCAACAGCGATCAGCTCTGTTTGATTTTCAAGGCGGCAGACACTTTCTGATGTCAAAGTAATACGAGTATCAATTTTTTCTATTTTACCACTAAAACTATTGAGTTCAGCGGTACAAGAGGATTTAAACTCAAAAACGTCCTGCTGTATAGAGTCGATTTGTGTTTGGAGATCGTTTTTCATCTGATCCAGTTTGTTATTCAATTCAGCTTTCATGTGTCGGTTTTGTCGTTAGTTTCGTCAAAACGTCGAGACAGCACCCGCATCACATCGTCCAGAGTCATACATGTAGTGTTGTTTATACTGCTTGAAATATTCGGTCCAGCATTGCTCCTCAGCCGTTTCGCACTCCTCTCATCGCTCGACATCGTTGTTGGTAGCAATTCAATATCGCGACGGTGCACAGACAATCGTTGATGACAATGGCAAGCTTACTTTGGTGTGCACTTTAGATAACTGCAGATTTCTCGCCAATTACTGGACACGCACTTAAAATATCGCGTCTAAGGTGAGCATTTGGTGTTAACTCGGTATTATGAACTTCGCGGCATCCGGGGGTTTGTATTTCATACACTTTTCTGTTGGATTCGTGGACGGTTTATTCAATACGTTTATCCACTGGCATGGTTGCCAAAAATTTTGAACATTAAAAAAAATAGAAGACATGGTTTCATGAATTGGCACTCGTGGGTTCGGACCCCGAGACACAGCACAGGATTCCAATCAATGGAAGTTAAAGATTCTACTTGAATTTTCATGCCTCCATACTTCAGCCATTTGGGTGAGGTTCTGTATTCTTTCGCGCTTTCTTCGTAGGATACATTACTGCGCAGAATTTGGAACATAAATAAAAAATCTGTGCCTAAATCTGCGCATTATTGCATCACATTTTTCTAAGGAAAGCAATGCATGCAATCACTCTTTTTGTCTAAAACATGACTAAAACTAATTATTCTTTTAAATCACGCTGGGTAATTTGATCATTGCAAAGAATTTCGATCATAAATTTGTTAATTTTCTAGCAGGACAATCTTAGCTTTGGTGCTAACGACGATGTTTTCTGCCATATAAAATACTTTCAGTTTCACGTTAAATTATTTCGCTCTCAAATATTATGGCCCATTTGTGAATAATGGCGTAATATTCAACACAGATTTATAAAAAAATAACGCAATGATCATAGTTATGCACAATGTTAAGAAATACTTATATAAAGAAAAATGCGCAGAATTAGGAGCTGCGCAGAATTAGGGACGGTCACGGTACATAACGCATTGCGGTTAAAATACTGATATTTTTTAATCTTGCACAGTTTGAGCTTAAGTGACACTCTTTGCCTTGTCTTACCCTATATAAATTTTCGCAAAAACTAATCCTGACATTTGTGAGTTAAATTTTAATATGTTACTGTGTCATAATCATCGGCAGAGCGGTCGAGCATGCATACAGCTGTATAAGTTACATGCGTTACGGATATGGGTAGGAGGATTTAGAGACAATTGTTACAAATTGTTACAACAGGGTGAGGGGTTCGCGAAAATGGCGTTTCTGGCGTTACGTAATATTTGAACGACTCCTTATAGAAATAGGAGCAGTGGAGTCGACCGGGAAACGTTAATAACATTTTATGTTTTTCGGTTATTGCTTTATATTTAGATAATATTTATTAATCTTCCTAGTGCATTGGGGTCGTTTTCGACCCATCGGCATACTTACAAAGCTTGATACTCAGTAACCGAATGAGCTAGAGACTTGAAATTTTCTGACTTTTCCTAACTTTGGAAAACTAGCATTGTGGGGGAATTTCAGCTTTCAGCGACATCTAGGAGAGCCACAGCAAAAAAAGTTACATATTAAGCATTGGGGTCGAAAACGACCCCAATTTTGAAATTGCTCTCATTCATCCATTTTCAATCCGAATTTTGTTTTCTTTACCTCGTTTGAAAGGTATGGCCAAAACCTGGCACCCAAGGTATGTTAGGGAATATTTGTTGACTACATCCGGAACATCCGGTACCTGGTTTTTGAGGCCATTTTTGTATTTTAGGATAACTCATCTTGCCACAAATCAAATCACATCGGATTGATTAAATAAGACTAATGGAAGTAAAATAAGGTCATTTAGAAGCCAAATGGCCACTTTACCATGGGTTCCGTAACATCCGGTGCCAGTTTCGGGGGACATTTTTGGATTTTGAAATAATTCATCTTGCGACACATCAAATCACAACGCCTTGATTGAATAAGACAGTTACAAGAGGTTTGAGGATAATTTGAAGACAAATGGCCATTTCATCATCGGTTCCGGAACATTGGGTGCACGGTTTATGAGAATATTTTTGGATAGGATAATTCATTTTGCGGCACATCAAATCATATTGGCTTGATAAAATAACAAATGGAAGCACAAAGGAAAAATTTTGGAGCCAAAATTACGATTTCATCATTGGTTCCGGACTATCCGGCAGGGCTTCATACGAGGTAAAGAAAACGAAATTCGGATTGAAAATGGATGAATGAGAGCAATTTCAAAACTTAGGGGTCGTTTTCGACCCCAATGCATAATATGTAACTTTTTTCTAATGCATTAGGAAGGGTAATATTATTATTATAAAAATTACGATTTTTCTACCAATCATTTCAGATGTCTACGCAAATTCTCCAGAAAGAGGTTGCACAAATATGCGGTACGAAGAACCATGTTATAGTAGTTACAATACGCGTGAAAATACTATTACGTCGATTACTGATGAAGGTCGCAGGTAAGATATTGAAATAATAAATTTCTAACTCACATGTTCTAATAGTTTTTATTTTGAAGGAATGGGACGCATGTCGATGATCAGTATAACATCTATGGTGGCATTAAGGACGTCGGAAGAACGCAACAGCCAGGAAGCCAAATGTTTGACTCAACAAGGTATTTTACTTTACAACGTCTTACAGCAGGGTGTCATTGTAAAATTTAGATAGTGGCCAGCAAAATTAGTGAAAGATTCAATCAATTCTAAATGAATGTTGATGGTTTGCAACCTAACCGAATAGGGTACGTGTGGATACTTTCGGCCTACTAAACTGTCATACGTTATTTCGCCTATTACCTACGTGTTTAATTTAATTTTAGCTTCTTCTAAATTTCCTAGAGCACGGAAGGCAGTGAAAATAATTCCTTTTCGGAAGAAAACCAGAGGAACGGACTTGAACCACCAGCGTTCTATAAGCATATTATGCTCATTAACCAAAGCTTTCGAAAAGATAATTAAGGCTCAAATTCAATCTTACATAGATGAATTTAGTTTGCTTACTCCTGAACAACCCCGGGAGTTAGGGCCAAACTTAGTACTTTGACAGGGTTGCTGAAAGTGCTATCATCATGCAGTGCTATATTCACAAGGTGATAGACAAAAAAGGAACAGCATTTCTGCTACTAATCGATTTTTCAAAAGCCTTTGATAAGGTGTCACATGTTAAGCTCCTAAAAAAGCTTTCAAATCAATTCGGTTTTTCTCGAAAAGCTGTAGCTCTTGTACAATCTAATCTGGAGAATCGATTGCAAGCTGTTGAAATCGACCCAAAGTTATTAGACCAAATACCAATTGTTTCTGGTGTACCTCAAGGATCTGTCCTCGGGCCTCTACTTTTCTCCTTATTTATTAACTAGCTGAGTGCCCGATCTTACTCGGGGCGCCTATATCTCACAGCCACTTGTACATCAGTTATTATAACCGAAATGCTGATAATGCAAAAATATAACGCATGTTCCTCTTTTGGACGTTCCTCTTTTGTCTACCTGGCCACTTACACATTTGTTTTCTTTAAGGATTAGGAAATCCCCAAAAAACTCTATAAAGAAAGAGAAACATAGACATTTATCCTATTTGCACCTTCCGCTAACAATGGCCAACCCACCCATAGGTCAAAAAAAGTAGAAAGTGCAGCAGTGTTTCTTCCATGGTTACAAAAAACCTGTCATTCCTTTCATCTCACTTCAAAACAAAACTGGTTTGTAAACAATGTTTTTAGTTTCAACACCAGGAGCAAGTATGCACAAATTACTGGCCGAGCCCACTCTGGAACATGCCACATAAAATTGACCATGGGAAAAACATGGTGTTCTCAGATCAACTCCACACTGTTTGAATGAATGCCCCTGTAACTCAAATAGGGTCGGCCATCAACACTTAGCACTAATGGTCGAATACTTTTTATACAGGTCATTTTGATTCGGCGCATAATTACACTCGACAAACCTACAGCTGCGAGCACTGCCGTTTCACTAAACATATTTTGATTTTTCTGTTGTACGGATAAATTGTTACAGTCATGTGGGCGTTACTCCCCCTTCCTGTCAGCAACCTCCTGTCATCAGCTCCCTCTTTTGTCCCACCGTCACTTAAGGAAGAACCGTCCAAACATTTCGGAGTCTTCCCTCTGTTACCCCCTCTTTTTCAACCCGTTCAGTTCTGATTCCCTTATATCAAGGAACATGTATGAAAGTTTGATAAAGAACGGTCAAGGCGTTTCGGAGTTATCGTCTCCTCTCCTATTAGTCCCATCCCCCTTTGTCAACCCCCGGTGCTGATTCCCTGATGTCAAGGAACATGTATGCCAAGTTTGATAAAGAACGGTCAAGGCGTTTTGGAGTTATAGCCTCCCCTCTATTGGGGATCCTCCCCCCTTTCAGGGAACCACCCCCCTCGTTTTTGTTAACCCCCCTGTGCTGATTTTCTTATGTCAAGGAACATGTGTGCCAAGTTTGATGAATAACCATCCAGGCATATCGACATTATGGTCTCCCCCTGTTACGAACCCCCCCTGCCTTTTATTTTAGAGTTATGGTCCCCCCCTTTTAGTTCCCTTCCTCCCTTTGTCAACCCTCGTGCTAATTACCTGATGTCAAGGAACGTGTGTGCCAAGTTTGATAAAGAACGGTCAAGGCGTTTCGAAGTTATGCCCCCCCCTTTTAGGGACCCTCCCCCTATCAGGGAACCTCCTTCCCTCGTTTTTGTAAATCCCCACTGCCGATTCTCTTATGTCAAGGAATAGGTGTGCCAATTTTGATGAAAAAGTACAAGGGTCCATGCCTAGTGGCACGGGCGCAGGCTTGAAGTAGGACTACGAATGTAGCGCAATTCGTCTCCCAATGCTAAAACCGGTGATTTTTGTATTAATTTCATATATAGATGCTCAAGTTGCGCATTAAAGAATTGTGTTCTTACATGTCATACATGTTGGCGCAGATTTGGGCAATTATTTCGAACAGTTTCGATTAGATGCAGATTATTTTTTGCAAAAATCTGGCATCTCTGGTTCCGCTAGGCAGCTTTATATACATGTGTATGTGATACGATTTGTTTCGACTACATCGTGGACACGCTGCTGTTTTGTCAACCTTCCGTTACTCGCGCTGAACAAATTCAACAGATGTAGATTTTTGGATGCCATTTTGTTTTAAAGTAACAGATCGATGTCAAACCAAAATGTATTCTTCAATAAGCTTATTATGAACAAAATGACATAATTATTCAATATATTAATACTTTAAACTGATCAGCAACATAGATGAGCATAAACCGAAATCGCAGAAACGATGCAAGCGACGTGTGAGGGGTACCGCATTTGGTCCCTACTGGAACTTTCTCTAATTTCTTCATAAGGGAAAATGGTTTCTGTACACAGTTTCTGTATTCAGCAGTTGATGGTCATTCCGCAGGTGTGCAAAAGTTCATAATTTCGTGACTTCATGGTGATTTCGTGGCGCTAGTGTATCGGTTGGTTTTCTGAATGTGTTCTATCTACGACATCTCTTTATTTATAAGATCCTGTTTCCAGAAAATGTTTTAGTGGATCAAAAATGCTAGGCTGATGAACGGAATTATCCAATTTTCACATTATATGTCAATACTGTGCAAAAAACTTTCTCAACATCCTGCCCAAGTAAATCAAAACACCCATCAGCCCTACTTTCTAACCACAGATACCATAGATGCTAACAGCAGAAATGTTATCATACTTTATGTGATGAGATGTTTTATGTGAAAAATATCTAAGAAAACATGATAACGGCTTGAAAAAAAATTAATCAATAGAATGCTACATCATTTAGGAACGATAAAACGATCTTTCCGAATGCAGCAACTTGTGTATGGCCGCAATTGTAAGATGTATAATTTACAGCGGGTTTTGGCGCCGCCTAGTGACAAACTTATAAAATTCTATACCCCAGACGAAAGATCTTAACCTACTGATTAACTTTGCTGAAGACAGTAACTTTCTATATAGCCAGGATTCCGAGATATTTTGAGATAAAGAGTGTTGTACAAAATACAACGCGCGAGTATCCGTGTTACAAAAGTTGGCGCGAGTAACGGAAGGTTAAGGAAGGTTGGGAACACGATTACGATTCTGCCTGGACTGGCACTGGACCGCTGGTATCTGTATTTTGTTTCGTGATGCCGTAATTTACAGCAATTCGCCATTAAGCCATGAAGGTCGTCTGTGGTGTGCTGGAAATGGCAAGGTCGCAGAAGTTTTAGTATTTTCGCAGCTAAATAATAAAAAAGCAAAGTAAAGAAGGAAAGTTTCAATTTAATCATTCGTATGCAAAATACTGCACCAGTCTGGTAGCTTTGTTTTAAAAAACTCTAATATCTTGTAAACAGGACCGGAACGTCTACCCATTAAAGTGTCCGATGTCTATTTGATAATTCTAAAGCTGGTTATTCAGTTATTTATGCGGAAATCAAATTCATGTTATTGAAAATTAAAACTAAAATGTTGAAAAATTATTTGCTATGTGAATAACTGGAATTAAATGCAGTTTACAATCCGAATAAGTTCTTTAATGTAATCACGTCAAAATAAGCTTCTAACAGACGTTTGTTTAGTGTGAGAATTGATTCATTGATAATAATCAGTATGCTATTACCTGAAAAGTGGAATCGAGAATCAGTGAGCGAAATCTTGTAAATCTTCATAAACAGATGTTTGTCGCTCACGCCCTGGCAGGTGTTGTGGGTTCAAATCCGGTTATAATCTCTGATTACAGCTTGGTTCGACCCATGCACCTTCCAGCATTGGACAAAAGATAGGAGTCACAGCGACAACTTGTTAACCATAGCTACCTATTACCCCCCCCCCCTTCCTTTCCACCCTTCCCCTTCATTCCCGAAAAAATCCTTCTTCATTACTTTCCCTTACCGTCCCTTCATCAATTGTAGAATCATCGTTTCAAAATAAATATTAATAATTACGTGATTTACCGCTGTGATAGAAATGCTCAAACAAGCCGATACGGACGTGGTGGCGGTGTATTGATTGCCGTTAAGAATGGGCTTCATAGTGCTGCTGTCTGTATTGAGGACTGTGATCGGTTAAAGCAGATTATTGTTCGGATTTCACTACCAAGTTTTCATATAACAGTCTGTTGCGTTTATCTTCCACCTAACAGCGAGCTTGCTTTATATGAGCTGCATGCGGCATGTGTGCAAAAGATTATAGATCGATCCGGTGTTGGTAACGTGGTTTTGGTTGTTGGCGATTATAATATGCCACAATTGTGTTGGATGCCAGAGGAAAATTTTAATTGTTTGCTACCCATTAATGCTTCTTCCGAGCAAGAAACTACTTTGACTGAGTCTGTTATGACTAGCGGTCTGCTGCAGATCAAGCATTTGACAAATGTAAACGGCAGGCTTCTTGATTCAGCATTTATCAATGACAAGAGTTGCGTATT